>NC_053026.1:353167864-353330868 GCF_003073215.2 Triticum urartu
ATTTCCTTGTTCATGATAATCGTTTATTATCCATGCTAGAATTGTATTGATAGGAAACTCAGATACATGTGTGGATACATAGACAAAACCATGTCCCTAGTAAGCCTCTAGTTGACTAGCTCGTTGATCAGTAGATGGTTACGGTTTCCTGACCATGGCCATTGGATGTCGTTGATAACAGGATCACATCATTAGGAGAATGATGTGATGGACAAGACCCAATCCTAAGCCTAGCACAAAGATCGTGTAGTTCGTTTGCTAAAGCTTTTCTAATGTCAAGTATCATTTCCTTAGACCATGAGATTGTGCAACTCCCGGATACCGTAGGAGTGCTTTGGGTGTGCCAAACATCACAACGTAACTGGGTGGCTATAAAGGTACACTACAGGTATCTCCGAAAGTGTCTGTTGGGTTGGCACGAATCGAGACTGGGATTTGTCACTCCGTGTAAACGGAGAGGTATCTCTGGGCCCACTCGGTAGGACATCATCATAATGTGCAAAGTGTGATCAAGGAGTTGATCACGGGATAATGTGTTACGGAACGAGTAAAGAGAGTTGCCGGTAACGAGATTGAACAAGGTATCGGGATACCGACGATCGAATCTCGGGCAAGTATCGTACCGATAGACAATGGGAATTGTATACGGGATTGATTGAATCCTCGACATCATGGTTCATCCGATGAGATCATCATGGTTCAGTCTACTCTCTTCTACATGCTGCAAGATGGAGGTTACCAGAAGCTTAGTGAGGGAGTCCTGGATTTGGGGGTGTCCGGACAGCCGGACTATATACTTTGGCCGGACTATTGGACTATGAAGATACAAGATTGAAGACTCCGTCCCGTGTCCGGAAGGGACTTACCTTGGCGTGGTAGGCAAGCTTGGCGATACGGATATGCAGATCTCCTACCATTGTAACCGACTTTGTGTAACCCTAACCCTCTCCGGTGTCTATATAAACCGGAGGGTTTTAGTCCATAGGACAACATACACATCAACAATCATACCATAGGCTAGCTTCTAGGGTTTAGCCTCTCCGATCTCATGGTAGATCTACTCTTGTACTACCCATATCATCAATATTAATCAAGCAGGACGTAGGGTTTTACCTCCATTGAGAGGGCCCGAACCTGGGTAAAACTTCGTGTCCCTTGCCTCCTGTTACCATCCGGCCTAGACGCATAATTCGGGACCCCCTACCCGAGATCCGCCAGTTTTGACACCGGCATGCTTTCATTGAGAGTTCCTCTGTGTCGTCGCCATCAGGAAGGATGCCTCGCCCCGTCTTTAAAGACGGCACCATTGCTAAGGGAGCTTTGGCTGTCGGCCAAACCCTCCGGCTAGGTGGTTTTCTTATGACCGCCTGTTCGGCTTCTGCGCCGATGATGACCTCTTGAGCCATCGAAAACAATCTTCATGTCAGCTCGGAACTCGCCGAGCAGTTAGATCCAATGGAGCTCTCCTCCATAAACGAGCTCTTGGATTGCTTCGCCGCCCTGGGAGTCACCATGGATTACGACCAGATTGGGCCTAAACCCGATCTGAGAGAGATTAACTCTCCCCAAGTCACCCATCATGTTGCCATGGTAGAGGGACAGTGCGGCGACCCTTCATCTATCTTAAGGACTCGCTACGTCCGGATTCCCGATCCCTCCAAGCCGGATACCCGTGGAGGGGAGGATATCACTCAAGACCTGAATTTAGAGTCAGGCGATGGGCTGGATTCATTGGACAACATCCAGGAATCCAAATTTTCGAGTTAGGAAATTCCTCGGCCTCTGAGCCTTAGATAGGGTGAGGCTTCGGATTTAATTCCACCCACCCACACCAACATAAGCGATCTATCCAAAATCAGGCAAGAACCCGATGAAACAGTACATCATTACTGGGCCAGATTCCTCCTGGTTAAGAACATGCTAAGGGACTGACGCGAGGAAGACACAATCTCAATCTTCTGCAATAATTGCACGGACAAGGGAATACTCAACGCCATAAGCCGCCGTGATATTACACGCTTCGCTGACTTGGCGTCCATTGTACGAAAGTACTGTGCGATGGAAAGCGCCTGGAAAACCGAAATAAAATTTTGGGACAATCCGGCCCTGAACACAAACCCAGTCTGAAATAAAAGGGTGCATCATCACCAGTCACCCGGGTCAAGCATTAAAAAGCAAAAACCCTCTACAGGGCATGGAACCGTACTGGAAGGATGGCTTAATGGACCCTGTAAAATTCACAGTACAGAGGACGCCACACCAACTCACAGCCTCAGAGCATGTTGGATACTCCGGCAAGTGGCCAAAATTGGCGAAAAACTCCTAATTCCGGAGGCCACAGAAAGCCACCCCAGAGACACCAATACTGTATTAACAGTCTTTGAGACTTCCGCATCAAATAATATGCGAAAAATGACACTCCGCAGCCTCGCCGAAGTCTACCAAGTAGCAACAATAAACCCATGGAGTGACACGGCTATTACCTTTAACGCCAGTGAGGAACCTAAATCCTGAACAGCCCGAGCACCAGCCGCATTGGTCCTTAGTCCAATAGTGGACAGCTTTCGTCTTACCAAGGTACTCATGGACGGCGGCAGCGGATTGAACCTCATTTATGAGGAGACCCTTCAAAAAATGGAAATAGACTGGAACCGCATTGAGCGAAGCAGCACAACCTTTAGAGGAATAATCCCCAGTCGGGAAGCGCGCTGTATAGGAAAAATCACACTAGATGTGGTGTTCGGCACGCCGGATAATTACAGGTCCGAAGAGGTCACGTTCCAGGTGGCTCCGTTCAGCAGCGGTTATCATGCTCTGCTAGGGCGGGAAGCGTTTACAATCTTCCAAGCAATACCCCATTACGGGTACATGAAGCTCAAGATGCCCGGGCCTAATGGGATCATCACTCTCGCTAGTGATCCGGACATAGCACTCCGCGCCGAAAACAAGACAGCCGCACTGGCCCTCGAGGCACTATCCGAAGCCCTAGCGGCTGAGGAGCTAACTGCGCTGCGCTCTACGGTGAATAGGGACGATGTGGTACTCGACAAAAGATCCAAGTCCACCTCCTTTAAACCGGCGGACGAAATAGTCAAATTCCAAGTCCATCCAACGGACCCCAATAAAACAGCTTCCATCGGGGCACAGTTAAACCCTGATGTCGACGCCACATTGCGAGAGTTCCTATGAGAGAACTTGGACATTTTCGCCTGGCACCCTTCAGAGATGCCAGGAATCCCACGCAGGCTGGCCGAGCACAGCTTAAATATCCAAACAGGATTCAAACCTGTCAAACAGGCTCTTCGGCGTTTTTCCGAACCTAAGAGACAGGCCATGGGAGAGGATCTAGAAAAGCTATTGGAGGCCGGATTCATCAGAGATATAAAACATCCGAACTGGCTAGCAAACCTGGTGATGGTACCAAAGAAGGACAAATCCTGGCGCCTGTGTGTTGATTTTAAATACCTTAACAAGGCTTGCCCAAAGGATCCCTTCCCCCTCCCCCGCATCTTTCGAATTATCGATGCTACCGCAGGACATGATTCATTGTGTTTCCTCGATGCATATTCTGGCTACCATCAAATCAAGATGGCAGAACCAGACCAAGCCGCAACGGCATTTATCACACCATACGGGCCATTCTGCTTCAACACAATGCCCTTCGGGCTCAAAAACGCCGGCGCAACATATCAGCGCATGATTCAGACATGTCTGGCAAGCCAGATCGGCAAAACAGTGGAGGCATATGTAGATGATGTGGTCGTCAAAACAAGACATGTTGAATCTCTAGTAGACGACTTGAGGCTCACATTTGATAACCTCCGAACATACGACATCAAGCTCAACCCGGAAAAATGCGTTTTCGGCGTTCCAGCCGGAAAGCTCTTGGGCTTCATAGTATCCGGTAGAGGAATTGAAGCAAATCCGGCCAAGATCCGAGCTCTGTCGCAACTGGATATCCCAGAGGACCTCAAACAAATACAAAAGTTAACCGGATGCATGGCGGCTCTAAGCCGCTTTATCTCCCGCTTGGGAGAAAAGGCCCTACCCCTATACCGCCTCCTTCGGCGCACCGAACACTTCAAATGGACGGATGCAGCCACGGCCGGACTCAACGAAATAAAAGCCATACTGGCAACAAACCCAGTCCTGGCCACACCAAACATTGGCGAACCAATGCTATTATACATTGCAGCAACACATCAGGTTGTAAGCGCAATGCTCGTCGTCGAACGATAAGCGGACGGACACAAATTCCCCCTTCAAAAGCCGGTCTATTACGTTTCCACTGTCCTCACTCCCTGCAAATCACGGTACCCGCATTATCAAAAGATTGCGTACGTGGTATTCATGGCATCCCGGAAGCTACGACACTACTTTCAAGAGTGTTCAATAACAGTAGCCTCGGAAGTACCACTTAACGATATTAGAAACAACCGTGACGCAACGGGCCAGATTGCAAAATGGGCCATTGAGCTCCTCCCGTTCGACATAACTTATAAGCCACGACGAGCCATCAAGTCACAAGTCTTGGCCGACTTCGTCGCAGAATGGACGGAGGCCGAACTCCCTAAAGAATACGACACATTTTCAAATTGGATCATGCATTTCGACGGCTCCAAGATGTTGGCCGTACTGGGGGCTGGCGTCATTTTGACGTCCCCCACAGGAGACACAGTTCAATATGTACTACAGATTATGTACACGGACTCCAACAATGCAGCCGAATATGAGGCCCTTTTACATGGTCTCCGGATGGCAGTATCCATGGGCATCCAACGCCTAGAGGTGCGCGGGGACTCGAACCTCGCAATATCCCAAATCAATGGAGACTTCGATGCCAAGGATCCAAAAATGGCAGCTTACCGCAACGCCGTCCTCAAAATGTCAGCTCGGTTCGAGGGGCTTGAATTTCACCATATAGCCCAGGAAAATAATCAGGCGACAGATGTCCTGCACGCATAGGCGCAAAACGCGATGTAGTCCCCCCCAACATCTTCTTGGAAAGGCTGTTCAAGCCATCCATAGTATGGGAAGGGGAGCCGAACAATAACAGCCCGAACCCAACCGCACTGCCCGACACCGAACATTCTGACACAATCGGAGGCTCTGCCAATGAAATAACACCTTCAGCCCACATAATAATGGCCGTCATTGCCCCGTGGACAGAACCATTCCTCGCCTACCTTACTAGGCAGGAACTCCCCGAGGACCAAAATGAGGCACGCTGCATAGTGCGGCGATCCAAAGCCTACAGAGTCCACAAGGGAGAGCTTTACAAGAAAAGCACTACCAGAGTCCTTCAAAGGTGCATCTCCGAAGAGGAGGGGCGGAACCTCCTGGCTGAAATTCATGCCGGACTCGGCGGTCATCACGCTGCAGCCTGGTCCCTTGTAAGCAAGGCCTTCTGTACAGGCTTTTATTGGCTAACGGCCTGGGTAGACGCTCAGGACTTAGTCCAACGATGCACCGGTTGCTAGCTCTTTGCAAACCAAAGCCATATGCCACCCACCGCCCTCCAAACTTTCCCCATTACTTGGCCCTTCGCGGTCTGGGGGCTTGACATGGTTGGACCCCTTAAAGGCGTTACCCACAAGCAAAAATACTTACTGGTCATGGTGGATAAGTTCACCAAATGGATAGAAGCCAAGCCTGTTAAGATGGCCGAATTCAGACCGGTGATAGACTTTATATCCGGGGTTGTACACCGTTACGGCGTCCCCCACAGCATCATCACTGATAACGGCACGAACTTCACGACCGACGAGGTAAAACTCTGGTGCAAAAACATGGGCATCAAGCTCGATTATGCTTCCGTCTATCACCCACAAACTAACGGCCATGTCGAACATGCAAATGGTCTTATCATGAGCGGCATCAAACCCAGATTAGTGCGGTCCCTCAAGGAATCTAACACGCACTGGGTAGAGGAGCTCGACTCCGTACTCTGGGGGTTGCGTACCACACCGAATCGCACCACCAGATACACACCATTCTTTATGGTGTACGGTGCAGAGGCAGTTTTGCCTTGCGACATAATTCATGACTCACCTCGAGTGCGCATGTACGAAGAAAGAGAAGCCGAGCTCGATCGGCAGGATAGCTTGGACGCACTGGAGGAGGAACGTGACGTGGCAAAAGCCCATTCCGCATTCTATCAACAACAGGCTCGAAGATACCAAAGCAGAGAAGTACGGGCCAAAAATTACAACGTTGGCGAATTAGTTCTACGACTACCGGACAAGAAAAAGGACAAACTCAAGCCCAAGTGGGAAGGTCCCTTCATAATTAACCAAGTCCTGACTGGTGGAGCGTACCGCCTGCGGGATGCATCGGATAACCGACTCGAGCCAAACCCATGGAACACAGCCCGTCTCCGAAGATTCTATGCCTAGCGCCGGACTCTGTGTTCGTCTCCTTCCTCTGTCTATTTTTTTTATATATTTGCTGTCTAACATTTCTCTTCTTCTTCTCTCTCTCTCTCTCTTATAGCCTCTAAAGGCTCATAAAGTGACATGCTATCCGCGCTCATTAAACCTGGGGGCTTCTTTAAACAAAATCTTATTCATACGGGCTTCAAGCCCAACACATGTGTCACACTTCCGCATGTACCTTTTATTCACCATTATATGCATCGATATGACTTAAGTTTTGGCCAAGCTGGGTTGCCTGGCTCCTGTGCTTACCCCTACGTTCCCGATTGTTCGGCTAGGTGGTAAAGGGAGCAACTCTATGATTGTTACTGCCGGGTCAGCCGGACGTGTACCTCAGACTGGGTGAAGCCGAACGCTAGCGTTCTTAAGGGAATATTCGGTCGGTGAACTAAAGATGATCTTTTTTTATTTTTATCTATACGCCCCTAGATGTTTTTCCTATGTTTCTTTTCGCAGCATGGACGTGCACCTTAGGGCATGCCTCCCAGGGAAAGGAAACCCTAACGGAACTATTCTCCCTGGAAGATGTTTCTTACTAACCATGTAATATAACATAACTAGTCGGGCACTTGTCTGTTCAAGCCCTAATGACCCCTACGCCTGGTCTCCATGCATTCCCCGGTTCCTATATAACCGCATGGGAATTCGGACACACTCCGAACCGTCAGGTCCCGAGGCTGAAGCGAAAAGGTCGGCCATGACAAATGATCTACAATCCGGCTAGAAGGCATTATAAATGTCAATTAAATTACATAGTCATTTTGACTGTTTGTATTCCTCTTCAATACCATCTAACAGGCTGTCTAATTTACAGTCCTGCTGGGAATACTTTGCGGCCAACTCTACTTGGCTGTATACTAAGCTTACAGGGATCTCCTTCCCATCGGGCCCTACAGGACCGACCTCGGCCATGTGGTTGGGGTCAGCCTTTGCGTACCGCATCTTCACCATGGCCCAGGCCTCCCTAGCGCCTTGACAGCAGGCTGATATCTTCCACAATCGGAAGCACCGCCGTGCTCCCTTTAGCTTCTCCGCAAGCTCTCCAAGACCTTAGGGCATGGAGACGGATGACTACAGGGCCTGGGCGACGCCTTGCATCGCCCGCCGAACTCGATCGAGCAGTTGCGAAAGCTCGGGAAGAAGGTCACCCGTAGAACCGGGCATCTCCTCAGCAAGACGACCTGTTAGCACACCTACAGACATTGCTCTGTTAGTCGACTTCCCCGCCGAAATTTCTTTCAAAGGTTCGTTCAAGCACTTACTAAATATGCCATGCCGAAGCCGCTGATTCTCCTTCACGGAGTCTGACAGCTGGGCAAGAACATCTTTCAGCTCGACGCCCAGCTTGGTGTTGGCATCTTGGAGATCGTTCTTCTCCCGCCTCACCTTTGTCAGCACCTTCTCACCAGCCCTTAGCTGGCGTAGGAGGTGTTGCCTTTCCGGATTCAATCCGGCGCCATCTGCAATTTCATTTGTCAGATTCGCACCAATGCCATGCTTCGCAAAATACTTATATTTCGAAGTGTATATTACTAGAGGGGGTCTCCTTGGGCTCCCCTGCCACGGTTAGTGCGGCCTCAAGTTGGGCTTTGCACTCTTCCAGCTCCTTGGACAGTAGGGAATTCTTTTCTGTAAGAACCTGCATAACAAATGATCCTTAAATCAGTTATTCTAACTGTTTCAAGTCTCGGGTGCTACTGGTATATACATATATTTACCAGAATTTTCTTACCCGTATGTCTTTTACATACTGCTCCGTGGCTCTGGCTAGACCATTTTGAGCGGCACGGAGGTACGCATCTCCCGAGTTGAAGGCATCTGGCGCCCCTTGGGAGAAACAAGCATCGCGAAGAATTGTCCGGCGACGCCTGTGGTTCATGGCACTCTCCACCTCAGAATTGGTGGCAGACAACCCGTCCACATCCTTCGTTGGAGGAGCGTCTGGCGCGTGCCTTGCATTCGCCTCCGCCTCCGGACCAGTCTTTGGAGCCTGGCTGGTGGAGGCGCGATTGGCAGCCTCTCTAGATATAGTCCGGCGAGGTCTCTTTGTCCTGAAAAGAGCGTGAGTGTCAATATGCCTCGAAGGTATAACACCTGGGATAAGGGGGCGCGCCATACCTTTGCGCTGATGCCTCGGTCCGGACTGCACTTCTTTTCTGCCCGCAGGGCCCTAGGGCCCCTCGTTGGCTTGTCGCTGCAGGTTCGGCCTTCCGCCTTAAAAACCTCCCCTGCAAAGTTTGGTTGCAATCAGGAAACTGAACACGAGTGGGCAGACACCTATTCGGGGTACTGGGACTTCGATCTCAGGTACCTGGGGGTTAGGATTAGCCCTGGGTAATCGGCCGTAATGGCCACCAAGGCGTTGTCCTTGCTCAATTGATGGAACACTCCATCAATCAGCTCCACAGATATGTCCGGATCCTCTTGAGAGGCCGGGTCGAGGGACCGTCCTGGGTCCTCGGGTTGTGGAGGAGGGCTACTTATTTCCTTAACAGCCCGGTGCAGTTCCTGCATTGAAGTCGTCAGATTGAATATTTAACAATGGGAATACAAAACAGATGGACAAGTAAATACGACCGCTTACCCAGCTTGGGGGATTGTGCATGGAGAATCCACACTGAGGGTTGACGCGGAGAAATTCCTCCTCTTCTCCCTTATACAAAGTGGACAAGATCTTTAGTAGAGCGGTAGCTGAATCCGGCCCCTTACGGCCGTAGCGGGTGGCATCGTCCTCCCCGTTGAAGTCCCACATGGGGTGGCATCTATATTGAAGCGGCTGCACCCCCCGCATAATGCATTCGGCCATAACCCCGATCATGGTTAGTCCAGAATGGGCTAACAATCTTATTCGGCCCATCAGGTAAATGATGTCCCTGTCACCTCCCCTCTAAGGGCTCCGTGGGCGCTAGCTTAGGCGCTTCTTTAAGGGAGCACTGTTGAATTCAGGGAGGCCGATCCGGACAGGATCCGGCAGCGGGACGTCTTCTATATAAAACCATTCTGAGGGCCAGTCTTCAGACGCCTTCTTTGGGGTTCCAGACAGATATCCGGTCCCGGCGATGCACCACACTTCGGCTCCGCCCACTTGATACATTGACCCCTTCTTGGAACCGGGCACGAGGCAAAATAGCTCCTTCCACAGTCCAAAATGAGCTTCAACACCCAAGAACAGCTCGCAGAGGGCTACAAAGCCCACGATATGCAATACTGAGGCAGGCGTGAGATTATGTAGCTGGAGGCCGTAGAAGTCCAGCAGCCCCCGGAGAAATGGATGGATTGGAAATCTGAGCCCCCTTATTAAGTAAGGGACGAGGCACACCCACTCTCCTTTGGAGGGATTAGGGGCATTCTCTGCTTGCTCTCCGCCGTTGTAGACGGCAAGACCGGCTCGAACTGGGACCATATAGGCCGGGGGAGAAATCCCTTGGTCTGGAGCGTCAATAGCTCGCTATGCGGGATGGAACATCTCTCCCAATATCCAGGCTTAGGGCTGGAAGGGCGAGGGGAGGAGTTGCGACGACTGGCCATGGTGGAATGGACCTTTGTCGGATGCGCTCTGATGAACACTCGCGGAGGGGAGAAGGTGTGGATTGGATCTAAATCCTCGTCCCCTTAAATAGGGCAGCTCATTTACGCGGCTAGGGGTGTGAATGTAAAAACACTCGGACTTTTCATATTCGTTTGACACGTGGGAAGCGGCCATTATTGGGCGTAGAATCCAAGGAGCGAAAACATCTACAAGAAGCCGGACTTTATTCAACAGGTACACGGAATTTGGAGGAGAACCCGCCTTGCAATGCCGAAGACAATCTGCGCGCCGGACTCATCGTCATTGAAGCCTGGTTCGGGGGCTACTGAGGGAGTCCTAGATTATTGGGTGTCCGGACAGCCGGACTATATACTTTGGCCGGACTGTTGGACTATGAAGATACAAGATTGAAGACTCTGTCCCGTGTCCGGAAGGGAGTTTCCTTGGCGTGGAAGGCAAGCTTGGCGATACGGATATGCAGATCTCCTACCATTGTAACCGACTTTGTGTAACCCTAACCTTCTCCGGTGTCTATATAAACCGGAGGGTTTTAGTCCGTAGGACAACATACACATCAACAATCATACCATAGGCTAGCTTCTAGGGTTTAGCCTCTCCGATCTCGTGGTAGATCTACTCTTGTACTACCCATATCATCAATATTAATCAAGCAGGACGTAGGGTTTTACCTCCATCGAGAGGGCCCAAACCTGGGTAAAACTTCGTGTCCCTTGCCTCCTGTTACCATCCGGCCTAGACGCATAGTTCGGGACCCCCTACCCGAGATCCGCTGGTTTTGACACCGACACTTAGTCTTCGACAGGACTAGCTACCCCCCTCTTATTCCGGCATTCCCCAGTTCAGTCCACATATGATAACATTACTCCATTTGATACCAATGCATACATATGTAGTGTAGCTCCTTGCTTGCGAGTACTTTGGATGAGTACTCACGGTTGCTTTTCTTCCCCTTTTTTCCTTTTCTATATCCGATTGCTGCGGCCAGACGATGGAGACCAGGAGCCAGACGCCACCATCGACGATGACTGCTACTACTCTGGAGGTGCCTACTACTACGTGCAGGCCGCTGACGACGACCAGGAGTAGTTTAGGAGGATCCCAGGCAGGAGGCCTGTGCCTCTTTCGATCTATCCCAGTTTGTGCTAGCCTTCTTAAGGCAATCTTGTTTAACTTATGTCTGTACTCAGATATTGTTGCTTCTGCTGACTCGTCTATGATCGAGCTCTTGTATTTCGAGCCCTCAAGGCCCCTGGCTTGTAATATGATGCTTGTATGACTTATTTTATTTGTAGAGTTGTGTTGTGATATCTTCCCGTGAGTCCCTGATCTTGATCGTACACGTTTGTGTGTATGATTAGTGTATGATTGAATCGGGGGCGCCACACGATCTATGCCAACCCAACAAACACCTTCGGAGATACCTGTAGAGCATCTTTATAATCACCCAGTTACGTTGTGATGTTTGCTAGCACACAAGGTATTCCTCCGATATCCGGGAGTTGCATAATCTCATAGTCAAAGGAATATGTATTTGACATGAAGAAAGCAATAGCAATAAAACTGAACGATCAATATGCTAAGCTAATGGA
This sequence comes from Triticum urartu, assembly GCF_003073215.2. Classification (NCBI taxonomy): domain Eukaryota; kingdom Viridiplantae; phylum Streptophyta; class Magnoliopsida; order Poales; family Poaceae; genus Triticum; species Triticum urartu. The sequence continues at coordinate 353,179,438 of NC_053026.1, forward strand.
TAGGTCTTGTCCATCACATCATTCTCCTAATGATGTGATCCCGTTCATCAAATGACAACACATGTCTGTGGTTAGGAAACTTAACCATCTTTGATTAACGAGCTAGTCTAGTAGAGGCTTACTAGGGACATAGTGTTTTGTCTATGTATCCACACATGTATCAAGTTTCCGGTTAATACAATTCTAGCATGAATAATAAACATTTATCATGATATAAGTAAATATAAAATAACAACTTTGTTATTGCCTCTAGGGAATATTTCCTTCAGTCTCCCACTTGCACTAGAGTCAATAATCTAGTTCACATCGCCATGTGATTTAACACCAATAGTTCACATCTTTATGTGATTAACACCATTAGTTCACATCGTCATGTGACCAACACCCAAAGGGTTTACTAGAGTCAACAATCTAGTTCACATCTCTATGTGATTAACACCCAAATATTACTAAGGTGTGATCGTGTTTTTCTTGTGAGAGAAGTTTAGTCAACGGGTCTGCCACATTCAGACGTATGTATTTTGCAAATTTCTATGTCTACAATGCTCTGCATGGAGCTACTCTACCTAATTGCTCCTACATTCAATATGTATCTAGATTTATACTTAGAGTCATCTAGATCAGTGTCAAAGCTTGCATCGACGTAACTATTTGTGACGAACTCTTTATCACCTCCATAAATGAGAAACATTTCCTTAGTCCTGTTTAAGGTAACTAAGGATAATTTTGACCGTTGTCCAGTGATCTAGTCCTAGATCACTATTGTACCCCCTTGCCAAACTCATGGCAAGGTACACAACTAGTTTGGTACATAGCATGGCATACTTCATAGAACCTATGGCCGAGGCATAGGGAATGCCTTTCATTCTCTCTTTATCTTCTGCCGTGGTCGGGTTTGGAGTATTTACTCAACTTCACACCTTACAATACAGGCAAGAACTCCTTCTTTGACTGATCCATTTTGAACTCCTTCAAAATCTTGTCAAGGTATGTACTCATTGAAAGTCTTGTCAAGCATCCTGATCTATCTCTATAGATCTTGATGCCCAATATGTAAGCAGCTTCACCGAGGTCTTTCATTGAAAAATTCTTATTCAAATATCCTTTCATGCTATCCAGAAATTCTACATCATTTCCAATCAACAATATGTCATAGATGGATCGCTGGAGCTTGCACACTTTGTTAGCACCTTTAGGATCGACAAAACCTTCTGGTTGCATCATATACAACTCTTCTTTAAGAAATCCATTAAGGAATGCAATTTTGACATCCATTTGCCAGATTTCATAATCATAAAATGTGGCAATTGCTCACATGATTCGGACAGACTTAAGCATCACTATGAGTGAGAAAATCTCATAGTAGTCAACACCTTGAACTTGTCAAAAACCATTTGCGACAAGTCGAGCTTTGTAGATAGTAACACTACCATCAGTGTCCATCTTCCTCTTGAAGATCCATTTATTTTCAATGGCTTGCTAATCATCGGGCAAGTCCACCAAAGTCCACACTTTGTTCTCATACATGGATCCTATCTCAGATTCCATGGCCTCAAGCCATCTGTCGGATTCTGGGCTCATCATAATGAAGGAAATATGCCCTAGAGGCAATAATAAAGTTTTTATTTATATTTCCTTATATCATGATAAATGTTTATTATTCATGGTAGAATTGTATTAATCGGAAACTTAGTACATGTGTGAATACATAGACAAATAGAGTGTCACTAGTATGCCTCAACTTGACTAGCTCGTTGAATCAATGATGGTTATGTTTCCTAACCATAGACATGAGTTGTCATTTGATTAACGGGATCACATCATTAGAGAATGATGTGATTGACTTGACCCATCCGTTAGCTTAGCACGATGATCATTTAGTTTACTGCTATTGCTTTCTCCATAACTTATACATATTCCTATGACTATGAGATCATGCAACTCCCGAATACCGAAGGAACACTTAGTGTGCTATCAAACGTCATAACGTAACTGGGTGACTATGAAGATGCTCTACAGGTGTCTCCGATGGCTTTTGTTGAGTTGGCATAGATCGAGAGTAGGATTTGTCACTTCGAGTATCGGAGAGGTGTCTCTGGGCCCTCCCGGTAATGCACATCACTATAAGCCTTGCAAGCAATGTGAGTAATGAGTTAGTTACGGGATGATGCATTACGGAATGAGTAAAGAGACTTGCTGGTAATGAGATTGAACTGGGTATTGAGATACCAACGATCGAATCTTAGGAAAGTAACATACCGATGTCAAAGGGAACAACGTATGTTGTTATGCGGTTTGACTGATAAAGATCTTCGTAGAATATGTGGGAGCCAATATGAACATCTAGGTTCCGCTATTGGTTATTGACCGGAGACATGTCTCGGTCATGTCTACATAGTTCTCGAACCCGTAGGGTCCGCATGCTTAACGTTCAGTGACGATCGGTATTATGAGATTATGTGTTTTGATGTAACGATGGTAGTTCAGAGTCCCGGATATGATCACGAACATGACGAGGAGTCCCGAAATGGTCAAGGCATAAATATTGATATATTGGACGGCTATATTCGGACACCAGAAGTGTTCCGGGTGATTTTGAAGAAAACCGGAGTGCTGGAGGGTTACCGGAACTCCCTGGGGAAAGTTGGGCCTTCATGGGCCATAGGGAAGAGGGAGGCAGCCCACAAGGGGCAGCCGCACCCCCTCCCTATAGGGAATCTGAATTGGACTAGGGAGGGGGCGCCCCCCTTTCCTTCTCCTCTTCCTCTCCCTTCCTTCCTTCCCCTTCTCCTCCTAGTAGGACTAGGAAAGGAGGAATCCTACTCCTACTAGGAGGAGGATTCCTCCTCCCTTGGCGCGCCCCTAGGGCCGGCCGGCCTCCCCCCTTGCTCCTTTATATACGGGGGTAGGGGGCACCCCATAGACACACAAGTTGATCGTTGATCCCTTAGCAGTGTGCGGTGCCCCCCTCCACCATAATCCACCTCGGTCATATCGTCGTAGTGCTTAGGCGAAGCCCTGCGCCGGTAGCTTCATCATCATTGTCTTCACGCCGTCGTGCTGACGAAGCTCTCCCTCGACACTCAGCTGGATCGAGAGTTCATGGGACGTCACCAAGACGAACGTGTGCAGATCACGGAGAGGCCATACTTTGGGTACTCGGATCGTGAAGACGTACGACTACATCAACCGCGTTGTCATAATGCTTCCGCTTACGGTCTACGAGGGTACATGGACAACACTCTTCCCCTCTCGTTGCTATGCATCACCATGATAGATCTTGCATGTGCGTAGGATTTTTTTTGAAATTACTGCATTCCCCAACAGTGGCATTCGAGCCAGGTCTATGCGTAGATGTTATATGCACGAGTAGAACACAAAGGAGTTGTGGGCGTGGGTATATACATATTGCTTGTCGTCTCTAGTTGATTCTTGATTCGGCGGTATTGTTGGATGAAGCGGCCCAGACCGACATTACGCGTACGCTTACGCGAGACTGGTTCTACCGACGTGCTTCACACACAGGTGGCTGGTGGGTGTCAATTTCTCCAACTTTAGTTGAATCAGATTCAATGAACAGGGTTCTTTCTGAAGATCAAAAAGCAATCACTATATCACGTTGTGGTTTTTGATGCATAGGTAAGAACAGTTCTTGCTCAGCCCGTAGCAGCCACGTAAAACTTGCAACAACAAAGTAGAGGACGTCTAACTTGTTTTTGCAGGGCATGTTATGATGTGATATGGTCAAGACATGATGCTAAATTTTATTGTATGAGATGATCATGTTTTGTAACAGAGTTATCGGCAACTGGCAGGAGCCATATGGTTGTCGCTTTATTGTATGAAATGCAATCACCATGTAATTGCTTTACTTTATCACTAAGAGGTAGCGATAGTCGTAGTAGCAATAGTTGGCGAGACGACAACGATGCTTCAATGGAGATCAAGGTGTCAAGCCGGTGATGATGGTGATCTTGACGGTGCTTTGGAGATGGAGATCAAAGGCACAAGATGATGATGGCCATATCATATCACTTATATTGATTGCATGTGATGTTTATCCTTTATGCATCTTATTTTGCTTAGTTCGGTGGTAGCATTAGAAGATGATCTCTCACTAAATTTCAAGGTATAAGTGTTCTCCCTAAGTATGCACTGTTGCTACAGTTCGACGTGCCGAGACACCACGTGATGATCAGGTGTGATAAGTTGTACGTTCACATACAATGGGTGCAAGCCAGTTTTGCACACGCAGAATACTCGGGTTAAATTTGACGATCCTAGCATATGCAAATATGGCCTCGGAACACTGAGACCGAAAGGTCGAGCGTGAATCATATAGTAGATATGATCAACATAGTGATGTTCACCATTGAAAACTACTCCATCTCACGTGATGATCGGACATGGTTTAGTTGATATGGATCACGTGATCACTTAGATGATTAGAGAGATGTCTATCTAAGTGGGAGTTATTAAGTAATTTGATTAATTTAACTTTAATTTATCATGAACTTAGTACCCGATAGTATTTTGCATGTCTATGTTGTTGTAGATAGATGGCCCGTGCTGTTGTTCCGTTGAATTTCAATGCGTTCCTAGAGAAAGCTAAGTTGAAAGATGATGGTAGAAACTACACGGACTGGGTCCGTAACTTGAGGATTATCCTCATTGCTGCACAAAATAATTACATCCTTTAAGCACCGCTGGGTGCAAGGCCTGTTGCAGGAGCAACACTGGACGTTATGAACATCTGGCAAGCTAAATCTAATGACTACTCGATAGTTTAGTGTGTCATGATTTATGGCTTAGAATCGGGACTTCAAAGATGTTTTGAATGTCATGGAGCATATGAGATGTTCCAAGAGTTGAAGTTAATATTTCAAGAAAATGCCCGAGTTGAGAGATATGAAGTCTCCAACAAGTTCTATAGCTGCAAGATGGAGGAGAATAGTTATGTCAGTGAACACATACTCAGAATGTTTGGGTACCATAACCACTTGGCTCACCTGGGAGTTAATCTTTTGGATGATAGTGTCATTGACAGAGTTCTTCAATCACTGCCACCAAGCTATAAAGGCTTCGTGAGGAACTATAATATGCAAGGGATGGAAAAGACAATTCCCGAGCTCTTCGCGATGCTTAAGGCTGCGGAGGTAGAAATCAAGAAGGAGCATCAAGTGTTGATGGTTAACAAGACCACTAGTTTCAATAAAAAAGGCAAAGGTAAGAAGGGGAACTTCAAGAAGAATAGCAAGCAAGCTGCTGCTCCTGGGTAGAAGCCCAAGTCTGGACCTAAGCTTGAAACTGAGTGCTTCTACTGCAAAGGGACTGGTCACTGGAAGCGGAACTGCCCCAAGTATTTGGCGGATAAGAAGGATGGCAAAGTGAAAGGTATATTTGATATACATGTTATTTATGTGTACCTTACTAATGCTCATGGTAGAACCTGGGTATTTGATACTGGTTCAGTTGCTAACATTTGCAACTTGAAACTGGGGCTACGGATTAAGCAAAGATTGGCTAAGGATGAGCTGACGATGCGCATGGGAAATGGTTCCAAAGTCGATGTGATCGTCGTCGGCACACTACCTCTACATCTACCTTCGGGATCAGTTTTAGACCTAAATAATTGTTATTTGGTGCCAGCGTTGAGCATGAACATTATATCTAGATCTTGTTTGATGCAAGACGGTTATTCATTTAAATCAGAGAATAATGGTTGTTCTATTTATATGAGTAATATCTTTTATGGTCATGCACCCTTGATGAATGGTCTATTTTTACTAGATCTTGATAGTAGTGATACACATATTCATAGTATTGAAGCCAAAAGATGTAGAGTTGATAATGATAGTGCAACTTATTTGTGGCACTGTCATTTGGGTCATATTGGTGTAAAGCGCATGAAGAAACTCCATTCTGATGGACTTCTGGAATCACTTGATTATGAATCACTTGGTACTTGCGAACCATGCCTCATGGGCAAGATGACTAAAACTCCGTTCTCCGGAACAATGGAGCGAGCATTAGAGTTATTGGAAATCATACATACTGATGTATGTGGTCCAATGAACATTGAGGCTCGCGGCGGATATCGTTATTTTCTCACCTTCACAGATGATTTGAGTAGATATGGGTATATCTACTTGATGAAACATAAGTCCGAAACATTTGAAAAGTTCAAAGAATTTCAGAGTGAAGTGGAAAATCATCGTAACAAGAAAATAAAGTTTCTATGATCTGATCATGGAGGAGAATATTTGAGTTATGAGTTTGGTCTTCATTTGAAACAATGTGGAATAGTTTCGCAACTCACGCCACCCGGAACACCACAGCGTAATGGTGTGTCCGAACGTCGTAATCGTACTTTACTAGATATGGTGCGATCTATGATGTCTCTTACTGATTTACCGCTATCATTTTGGGGTTATGCTTTAGAGACGACTGCATTCACGTTAAATAGGGCACCATCTAAATCCGTTGAGACGGCACCTTACGAATTGTGGTTTGGCAAGAAACCCAAGTTGTCGTTTCTTAAAGTTTGGGGCTGCGATGCTTATGTGAAGAAACTTCAACCTGATAAGCTCGAACCCAAATGGGAGAAATGTGTCTTCATAGGATACCCAAAGGAGAATGTTGGGTACACCTTCTATCACAAATCCGAATGCAAGATATTCATTGCTAAGAATGGATCCTTTCTAGAGATGGAGTTTCTCTCGAAAGAAGTGAGTGGGAGGAAAGTAGAACTTGATGAGGTAATTGTACCTGCTCCCTTATTGGAAAGTAGTTCATCACTGAAGTCAGTTCCAGTGATTCCTACAAGTGAGGAAGCTAATGATGACGATCATGAAACTTCTGATCAAGTTACTACTGAACCTCGTAGGTCAACCAGAGTAAGATCCGCACCAGAGTGATATGATAATCCTGTTTTGGAGGTCATGTTACTTGACCATGACGAACCTATGAACTATGGGGAAGTGATGATGAGCCCAGATTCTGCAAAATGGCTTGAGGCCATGAAATATGAGATGGGATTCATGTATGAGAACAAAGTGTGGACTTTGGTTGACTTGCCCGATGATCGGCAGGCCATAGAGAATAAATGGATCTTCAAGAAGAAGACTGACGCTGATGGTAATGTTACTGTCTACAAAGCTCGACTTGTTGCGAAAAGTTTTCGACAAGTTCAAGGAGTTGACTACGATGAGACCTTCTCACCCGTAGCGATGCTTAAGCCCGTCCGAATCATGTTAGCAATTGCCGCATTTTATGATTATGAAATTTGGCAAATGGATGTCAAAACTGCATTCCTTAATGGATATCTTAAAGAAGAGTTGTATATGATGCAACCAGAAGGTTTTGTTGATCCAAAAGGTGCTAACAAAATGTGCAAGCTCCAGCGATCTATCTATGGACCGATGCAAGCCTCCCGGAGTTGGAATATACACTTTGATAGTGTGATCAAAGCATATGGTTTTATACAAAATTTTGGAGAAGCCTGTATTTACAAGAAAGTGAGTGGGAGCTCTGTAGCATTTCTGATATTATATGTAGATGACATATTATTGATTGGAAATGATACTGAATTTCTGAATAGCATGAAAGGATACTTGAATAAGAATTTTTCAATGAAAGACCTCGGTGAAGCTGCTTATATATTGGGCATCAAAATCTATAGAGATAGATCAAAACGCTTAATTAGACTTTCACAAAGTACATACCTTGATAAAGTTTTGAAGAAGTTCAAAATGGATCAGTCAAAGAAAGGGTTCTTGCCTATGTTACAGGGTGTGAAGTTGAGTCAGACTCAATGCCCGACCATTGCAGAAGATAGAGAGAAAATGAAAGTCATTCCCTATGCTTCAGCCATAGGTTCTATCATGTATGCAATGTTGTGTACCAGACCTGATGTGTGCCTTGCTATTAGTTTAGCAGGGAGCTACCAAAGTAATCCAGGAGTGGATCACTGGACAACGGTCAAGAACATCTTGAAATACCTGAAAAGGACTAAGGATATGTTTCTCGTATATGGAGATGACAAAGAGCTCGTCGTAAACGGTTACGTCGATGCAAGCTTTGACACTGATCCGGATGACTCTAAGTAACAAACCGGATACGTGTTTTTATTAAATGGTGGAGCTGTCAGTTGGTGCAGTTCCAAGCAAAGTGTCGTGGCGGGATCTGCATGTGAAGCGGAGTACATAGCTGCTTCAGAAGTAGCAAATAAAGGAGTCTGGATGAAGGAGTTCATATCGGGTCTAGGTGTAATACCTAGTGCATCGGGTCCAATGAAAATCTTTTGTGACAATACTGGTGCAATTGCCTTGGCAAAGAAATCCGGATTTCACAAGAGAACCAAGCACATCAAGAGACGCTTCAATTCCATCCGCGATCAAGTCAAGGAGGGAGACATAGAGATTTGCAAGATACATATGGAACTGAATGTTGCAGACCCGTTGATTAAGCCTCTCTCACGAGCAAAACATGGTCAGCACCAAGACTCCATGGGTGTTAGAATCATTACAATGTAATCTAGATTACTGACTCTAGTGCAAGTGGGAGACTGAAGGAAATATGCCCTAGAGGCTATAATAAAGTTGTTATTTATATTTCCTTATATCATGATAAATGCTTATTATTCATGCTAGAATTGTATTAACCGGAAACTTAGCACATGTGTGAATACATAGACAAACAGAGTGTCACTAGTATGCCTCTACTTGACTAGCTCATTGAATCAATGATGGTTATGTTTCCTAACCATAGACATGAGTTGTCATTTGATTAACGGGATCACATCATTAGAGAATGATGTGATTGACTTGACCCATCTGTTAGCTTAGCACGATGATCGTTTAGTTTACTGCTATTGCTTTCTCCATAACTTATACATGTTCCTATGACTATGAGATCATGCAACTCTCGAATACCGGAGGAACACTTAGTGTGCTATCAAACGTCACAACATAACTGGGTGACTATAAATATACTCTAGAGGTGTCTCCGATGGTGTTTGTTGAGTTGGCATAGATCGAGAGTAGGATTTGTCACTCTGAGTATCGGAGAGGTATCTCTGGGCCCTCTCTTTAATGCACATCACAATAAGCCTTGCAAGCAATGTGACTAATGAGTTAGTTACGGGATGATGCATTATGGAACGAGTAAAGAGACTTGCCGGTAACAAGATTGAACTAGGTATTGAGATACCAACGATCGAATCTCAGGCAAGTAACATACCGATGACAAAGGGAACCACGTATGTTGTAATGCGGTTTGACTGATAAAGATCTTCGTAGAATATGTGGGAGCCAATATGAACATCCAGGTTCTGCTATTGGTTATTGACTAGAGACGTGTCTCAGTTTTGTCTACATAGTTCTCGAACCTGTAGGGTCCGCACACTTAACGTTCGGTGACGATTGGTATTATGAGTTTATGTGTTTTGATGTACCGAAGGTAGTTCGGAGTCCCGAATATGATCACAGACATGATGAGGAGTCTCGAAATGGTTGAGACATAAAGATTGATATATTGGACGGCTATATTCGGACACCGGAAGTGTTCCGGGTGATTTCGGAGAAAACCGGAGTGCCGGAGGGTTACCGGAACTGCCCCCGCCCCCCCGGGGGGGGGAGTTAGTCCTTCATGGGCCATAGGGCGGAGGGGAGGCAGCTGACACGTCTCCGTCGTATCTACTTTTCCAAACACTTTTCCCCTTGTTTTGGACTCTAACTTGCATGATTTGAATGGAACTAACCCAGACTGACGTTGTTTTCAGCAGAATTGCCATGGTGTTATTTTTGTGCAGAAATAGAAGTTCTCGAAATGACCTGAAAATCAATGGAGAATTATTTTGGAATATATAAAAAATACTGGAAGAAAGATCCACGTCAGGGGGCCCACACCCTATCCATGATGGTGGGGGCGCGCCCCCTTGCCTCGTTGGCCCCCTGACGCTCCACCGACCTCAACCTTGACTCCATATATTCACTTTCGGGGAGAAAAAATCAGAGAGAAGGATTCATCGCGTTTTATGATACAGAGCCGCCGCCAAGCCCTAAACTCTCTCCCGCGAGGGCTGATCTGGAGTCCGTTCGGGGCTCCAGAGAGGGGAATCCGTCGCCATCGTCATCATCAACCTTCCTCCATCACCAATTTCATGATGCTCACCGCCATACGTGAGTAATTCCATCGCAGGCTTGTTGGATGGTGATGGGTTGGATGAGATTTATCATGTAATCGAGTTAGTTTTGTTAGGGTTTGATCCCTAGTTTCCACTATGTTCTGAGATTGATGTTGCTATGACTTTGCTATGCTTAATGCTTGTCACTAGGGCCCGAGTGCCAGGATTTCAGATCTGAACCTATTATGTTTACATCAATATATGAGAGTTCTTGATCCTATCTTGCAAGTCTATAGTCACCTATTATGTGTTATGATCCGTTAACCCCGAAGTGACAATAATCGGGATACTTACCGGTGATGACCGTAGTTTGAGGAGTTCATGTATTCACTATGTGTTAATGCTTTGGTCCGGTACTCTATTAAAAGGAGGCCTTAATATCCCTTAGTTTCCAATAGGACCCCGCTGCCACGGGAGGGTAGGACAAAAGATGTCATGCAAGTTCTTTTTACATAAGCATGTATGACTATATTTGGAATACATGCCTACATTACATTGATGAACTGGAGCTAGTTCTATGTCACCCTATGTTATGACTATTACATGATTGATCACATCCGGCATAATTCTCCATCACTGATCCAATGCCTACGAGCTTTTCCTATATAGTTCTTCGCTTATTTACTTTTCCGTTGCTACTGTTACAATCACTACAAAACCCAAAAATATTACTTTTGCTACCGTTACCACTACTATCATATTACTTTGCTACTAAATATTTTGTTGCAAATATTAAGTTTCTAGGTGTGGTTGAATTGACAAGTCAGCTGCTAATACTTGAGAATATTCTTTGGCTCCCCTTGTGTCGAATCAATAAATTTGGGTTGAATACTCTACCCTTGAAAACTGTTGCGATCCCCTATACTTGTGGGTTATCAAGAACATTTTCTGGCACCGTTGCCGGGGAGCATAGCTCTATTCTTTTAGTCACTTGGTATTTATATCTGCTTATCATTATGAAGAACTTGAAAGATCAAAGAACCAAGATTTTTCCCTCAACTACGAGGGGATGTAAGGAACTGCCATCTAGCTCTGCACTTGATTCACCTTCTGTTTTGAGTAAACTTGCGACACCTACACATGCTATTGATTCTGATAGGTCACATGTTATTGATGATGCCACTTCTGCTTTGCATGATACTTATGATGAAACTACTTCTATGCTTGATACTACTGTGCCACTTGGTGAATTTCTTGATGAATAACTTGCTAGGGCTAGAGAGAATAAAATTATTGAAACTGGTAATATTGATGAAAGTGATGATGAAGATTCTCCCCTAGATATGAATTTCCTGTTGTTCCTGAGGGTTATGTTATGGATGAAGAAACTGCTAGAGACTTTCTTGCCTGCAATGATAGAAGTGATCTTAAGAAATTATTAGCTAAGCTGAAACAAAATTCTCTGAATGCTAGAATGAAATATAATCCTGCTTATGCTACTTCACCTATCTTTATTACTGATAAGGATTATGATTTCTTAGTTGATCCCGATATAATTACTTTGGTTGAATCTGATCCTTTCTATGGCTATGAATCTGAAACTGTTGTGGCACATCTTACTAAATTAAATGATATAGCTACCCTGTTTACTAATGATGAGAAAACTCGCTACTATTATATCCTTAAATTATTTCCGTTCTCATTAAAGGGTGATGCTAAAACATGCTTTAATTCTCTTGATCCTGGTTGTGTGCGTAGTCCCCAGGACATGATTTATTACTTCTCTGCTAAATATTTCCCCGCTCATAAGAAACAAGCTGCTTTAAGGGAAATATATAATTTTGTGCAAATTGAAGAAGAGAGTCTCCCACAAGCTTGGGGGAGGCTTCTCCAATTACTTAATGCTTTGCCTGATCATCCTCTCAAGAAAAATGAAATACTTGACATCTTTTATAATGGACTAACCGATGCTTTCAGAGATTACCTAGATAGTTATGCTAGTTGTGTTTTCAGGGAAAGGACCATTGATCAAGCTGAAATTCTATTGAAAAATATGTTGACCAATGAAAATAATTGGACACTTCCTGAACCAACTCCTAAGCCAACTCCGAAGAAAAGGGGTATTCTATTTCTTAGTCCTAAAGATATGCAAGAGGCAAAGAAATCTATGAAAGAAAAAGGTATAAAAGCTGAAGATGTTAAGAATTTACCTCCTGTTAAAGAAATACATGGTCTTAATTCATTACCTATTGAAGAAACACACGGTCCTGATAACCCGACACAGGTAGTAAAGGTAAATTCTCTCTATAGATATGATAAAGCTGAAATCCCTCCTACTAAGTTTGCTAGCCAATGTTTGGATGAATTTGATAACTTTATGGTTAAGCAAGAAGATTTTAATGCTTATGTTGGTAGACAATTGAAACATAATGCTTATATAATTGAACACTTGAGTGATTATATGGCTGATGTTAAGGGTGAACTTAAACTTATTAGTAAACATGCTTCTATGGTTACCACTCAAGTAGAACAAGTACTTAAAGCTCAGAATGATTTGCTCAATGAATTGAATAGTAAGAATAATGATAATGCTGTTAGAGTTATGACTAGAGGTGGTAAAATGACTCAGGAACCTTTGTATCCTGAGGGCCATCCTAAGAGAACTGAGCAGGATTCTCAGAGAATTAATATTGATGCACCTAGTCCTTCTAAGAGGAAGAAAAAGAAAATGATAGGACTTTGCATGCTTCTGGTGAACCTGTTGTAGACACACCTGAGAATCCCAATGATATTTCTATTTCTGATGCTGAAACACAATCTGGTAATGAACATGAACCTAGTGATAATGTTAATGATGATGTTCATGTTGATGCTCAACCTAGCAATGACAATAATGTAGAGATTGAACCTGCTGTTGATCTTGATAACCCACAATCAAAGAATCAATGTTATGATAAGAGAGACTTTGTTGCTAGGAAGCACGGTAAAGAAAGAGAACCATGGGTTCATAAACCCATGCCTTTTCCTCCTAAACCATCCAAGAAAAAGGATGATGAGCATTTTGAGCGCTTTGCTGAAATGATTAGACCTATCTTTTTGCGTATGCGTTTGACTGATATGCTTAAAATGAATCATTATGCTAAGTATATGAAGGAAATTGTTACTAATAAAGGAAGGATTCCGGAAGCTGAAATTTCCACCATGCTTGCTAATTATACTTTTAAGGGTGGAATACCAAAGAAACTTGGAGATCCAGGAGTACCAACTATACCATGCTCCATTAAAAGAAACTATGTTAAAATTGCTTTATGTGATCATGGAGCCGGTGTTAGTGTTATGCCTCTCTCTTTATATTGTAGACTTGATTTGAGTAAGTTGACACCTATTGAAATATCTTTGCAAATGATTGATAAATCAACTGCTATACATGTCGGTATTTGTGAGGATGTGCCTGTTGTGGTTGCAAACGTTACTATTTTAACGGACTTTGTTATTCTTGATATTCCCGAGGACGATAGTATGTCTATTATTCTTGGAAGACCCTTTTTGAATACTGCAGGGGCTGTTATTGATTGCACCAAAGGCAATGTCACTTTTCATGTTAATGGTAATGAGCATACAGTACACTTTTCGAGGAAACAACCTCAAGTCCACAGTATCAATTCTATTGGAAAAATTTCAACAATCACTATTGGAGGTTTTGAATTTCCTCTTCCTACTGTCAAGAAGAAATATGATATTCTTATTGTTGGGGATGTGCATATCCCCGTTGAGGTAACCTAGTGTTATTCAAAAATTCACTGGTTTCATGCAATTCGGAATGAGTTTGTTAACAAGACTTGATCAACCTTGTTAGTGGATTCCTTTTGATGAGCATGAGATGGATGAAGTTAGAAAACACAACTCTGTGCACCCTCCTTTTACTTTCTATTATTTATATTAAATAAAGCAAAAATAGTATTTTCTGTCTGTTTTCTGAATTATCCATGCAATAAAAAATACCCCGAAAATAAAAGTTCTCCAAATGCCCTGAAATTTAAATATGATTTTTCTAGAATATTTGAGAATATCTGGCACTGAGAACACACCAGGGGGAGCAAGCACCTGCCACGAGGGTCCAGGGCGCGCCCACCCCCCTGGGTGCACCCCCTGCCTCGTGGGCCCATGGTGGCTCCCCTCCACTTATTCCAGCTACCACACACTCCTTCTTCCTCCCAAAAACATCACTAGCCAGCTCAAACCCAAGTTCTAGCTCATCTTGCTGCCATTTTCGATCTCCTTGCTCAAAGCTCCATTCACAAAACTGCTTTGGGGGATTGCTCTTTGGTATGTGACTCCTCCAATGGTCCAATTAGTTTTTGTTCTAGTGCTTTATTCATTGCAAATTTTGTTGCTTAGGTGACCATGTTCTTGAGCTTGCATGTCAAATTTATATGGCCAAAAGTAGTTTTAATGCATGATATTGCCTCTAGGTACTTGTAGGAGTAGTTGCTATCAATATTGTTGAATTTGGTTCACTTTTATTTTGAGTTGCTAAAAATTTCAGAAAATTTCAGAAAAAGATGAAGAGATTTTTGAGGGGCTCATCGAGCCGTAGCTCGAAGGATAAACAAAGTGAAGAGAACAAGAAGCCGAAGTATAATCTCCCTCGTATTGCGGAGGTTAGGCCGTGTGAATGGCCTTGTGATGATTTCTTGAGAGTAGCAGGGATTTATGATGATTTCTATGAGTTGGCTGAGAGTGCAGGCCTCACCGCCTTCCTCCATGACCAATGCGAATAGTATCTCTTACTCACCAATATCTTTGTGCAAAACTTTCATTTCCATGCTAGGAGCTCACCACCTATGGTGGAATTTTATTTATATGATGAGCATAAGGAGATGTCACTTCGTGATTTTTGTCGGGTTTGCTCGATCCCTTTTGAGGGCAGTGTAGAGGAACCACATCGTGACATTGTGGAAGGGTTTATTGATACAATTGTTGTAGGGGAAACGAGGAAAGTTTCCGATGCAAGAATTACTAGCACGAATTTTCCTGTTTTACGTTACTTTGCAATATTTGCTAGTAGATGCTTAATTGGTCGCGGAAACTGTGGCAACCTTAGTGCCCCTGATATTGTTATTTTGTGCCATGCCTTGTTCCGTGATGACACATTTAGTATGGGCGCTATTGTTGCAAAGAGGTTAAATCTTAACCATACTAAGGGCCCCATCTTAGGAGGTATCTTCGCCTCGCGCCTCACTGCACATTTTAACATACCTATTAGACACTATGAGAAGGAAGAGAAGTTGTTGCCTCCTGTTTTTCTAGACTATAAGAGTATGGTAGAAGATGATTTTATCGTTAAGAATAAGGAAAAGATGCTTAAGTACAAGCTGATATTTGATACAAATCACCCTGAGAATATTACTTTGCCTGCTCCTTCCTTGTTTGACTTATCTGCAGGCATGTATTGTTCCCCCGGAGGCCATTCACGCCTACCGAAACCCCACACCAGCTATAGAGCCAGAGTCGGAACCACAATTTGATCCTCACCGGTAGTCTGTTTATCAGTGGAATCCGGAAGAGATCGCCAACCAGTGGCACCAGGGGGATCCTTCTCAGTACGACCCCAACGATTACTTTGGATATCCGCCAGGCCAGCCGTGGCCATAGACCAACTTAGGCCAAAAGCCTAAGCTTGGGGGAGTACGTATTTCTCACCGACATTACATTCATGTTCACACACTCATGCCAGTTGTCGGTGCTCATACTTTTTCATTGTATCATCCATGCTAGTTCATTTCCCTTTTTATGCTTTCTTCTTGTGTGCCTTAATAAACCTTAAGAAAAACCAAAAAAAAATTAGTTGTAGCTTTTAGTTAGTTTACTTTCCATGCTTGTAGTAGTAGTAATTAAAAATAAAACCCAAAAAGATTTCTCGTTCTTCTTTTGCTTGTTGGGAGCTTTCCCGTGTAAATAGTTTTATTTATTTTCTTGTTCTTTGGGGGTCGAGAGGAGAAGACCATAATGAAAATGTTGAGTGGCTCTCATATGCATTATTGTTGATCTAACAAAGAGCCCATATTACCTTCTCTTCTCTCTTGAATTGAATGCTTGCAGATTCCAGCTTAGTCCAATGCACGTACACTATTATTATTATTCACACTATTCGGTCGTGCAAGTGAAAGGCAATAATGATGATTATATGATGAACTTATTGAGATGAGAAAAGCTGGTATGAACTCAACCTCTCTTGTTTTTGTACATATGATTAGTTCATCGTTCCTGATTCAACCTATTATGGAAGAAACATGTTTGCAATGACAATTAGAGATTGTAGTTGCTTATGCCATGCTTAATTAGCTAGGAGCTTATAATGGTTTACCTTCCGTGCCAACATGCTATTAAAATGGTTGTGATGTGGTATGATAGGGTGGTATCCTCTTTTGAATGATTCGAGTGGCTTGACTTGGCACATGTTCACGCATGTAGTTGAAACAAAATCAACATAGCATCCACGATATTTATGTTCATGGTGCATTATATCCTACTCATGCTTGCATTCGGTGTTGATTAATTTTAATGCATGTTCATGACTGTTGTCGCTCTCTAGCTGGTCGCTTCCCAATCTTTTTCTAGCCTTCACTTGTACTAAGTGGGAATACTGCTTGTGCATCCAATTCGATAAACCCCAAAGTTGTTCCATATAATTCCAACATACCTACCTATATATGGTATCTACCTGTCGTTCCAAGTAAATTTGTATGTGCCAAACTCTAAACCTTCAAATAAACATTCTGTTTTGTATGCTCGAATAGCTCATGTATCAACTAGGCTTGTCTATATCTTCCATGCTAGGCGGGTTATTCTAAAGAGGAGTGGACTCCGCTCCTTACTCATGAGAAAATGGCTGGTCACCGGGATGCCCAGTCCCATGCTTTATGCAAATCAAATCAAAATAACTGCAAACAAAACTCCCCTGAGACTCTTGTTAGTTGGAGGCACTCGTTGTTTCGAGCAAGCCATGGATTGATGCTTGTTGGTGGAGGGGGAGTATAAACTTTACCATTCTGTTTGGAAACCGCCTATAATGTGTGTAGCATGGAAGATATCGAGATCTCTCAGTTGTTATGTTGACAATGAAAGTATACCGCTCAAAATATTATTCATATCTATTTCAAAACTGAGCTCTGGCACCTCTACAAATCCCTAGTTCCCTCTGCGAAGGGCCTATCCATTTAATTTTATGTTAGGTCATCATCCTCTTATTAAAAAGCACCAGTTGGAGAGCACCGCTGTCATTTGCATCTATTACTGTTAGTTTACATTGAGTATGACTTGACTAGATCTCTTTTACCATGAATTACAATGTCTAGTCAGTCCTTAATCTTGAAAGGTGCTCTGCATTTATGTTTTGTGGTCTCAGAAAGGGCTAGCGAGATACCATCTTGTCATATCATATTATGATTGTTTCGAGAAAGTGTTGTCATCCGACATTTATTATTATTTCTCCATTGATATGAGTAAGCATGAGACCTAAATGTTATTGTGAATATGGTTAGTTCATAATCTTTGCTGAAAACTTGAATGTTGGCTTTACATATTTACAACAACAAGAGCAAACAGAGTTTGTAAAAGTTTTTCTTTATCACTTTCAGTTTATCAACTGAATTGCTTGAGGACAAGCAAAGGTTTAATCTTGGGGGAGTTGATACGTCTCCGTCGTATCTACTTTTCCAAACACTTTTGCCCTTGTTTTGGACTCTAACTTGCATGATTTGAATGGAACTAACCCGGACTGACGCTGTTTTCAGCAGAATTGCTATGGTGTTATTTTTGTGCAGAAATAAAAGTTCTCGGAATGACCTAAAAATCAACGGAGAATTATTTTGGAATATATAAAAAATAATGGAAGAAAGATCCACGTCAGGGGGCCCACACCCTGTCCATGAGGGTGGGGGCGCGCCCTACTCCCCTGGGCGCGCCCCCTGCCTCGTGGGCCCCCTGACGCTCCACCAACCTCAACCTTTACTCCATATATTCACTTTTGGGGAGAAAAAATTAGAGAGAAGGATTGATCGCGTTTTACGATACAGAGCCGCCGCCAAGCCCTAAACTCTCTCGGGAGGGCTGATCTGGAGTCCGTTCGGGGCTCCGGAGTGGGGAATCTGTCGCCATCGTCATCATCAGTCTTCCTCCATCACCAATTTCATGATGCTCACCACCGTGCGTGAGTAATTCCATCGTAGGCTTGCTAGACGGTGATGGGTTGGATGAGATTTATCATGTAATCGAGTTAGTTTTGTTAGGGTTTGATCCCTAGTATCCACTATGTTCTGAGATTGATGTTGCTATGACTTTGCTATGCTTAATGCTTGTCACTAGGGCTCGAGTGCCATGATTTCAGATCTGAACCTATTATGTTTTCATCAATATATGAGAGTTCTTGATCCTATCTTGCAATTCTATAGTCACCTATTATGTGTTATGATCCGTTAACCCTAAAGTGACAATAATCGGGATACTTACCGGTGATGACCGTAGTTTGAGGAGTTCATGTATTCACTATGTGTTAATGCTTTGGTCCGGTACTCTATTAAAAGGAGGCCTTAATATCCCTTAGTTTCCAATAGGACCCCGCTGCCACGGGAGGGTTGGACAAAAGATGTCATGCAAGTTCTTTTCAAATAAGCACGTATGACTGTATTCGGAATACATGCCTACATTACATTGATACTGGAGCTAGTTCTGTGTCACCCTATGTTATGACTGTTACATGATCGATCGCATCCGGCATAATTCTCCATCACCGATCCAATGCCTACGAGCTTTTCCTATATAGTTCTTCACTTATTTACTTTTATGTTTCTACTGTTACATTCACTACAAAACCCAAAAATATTACTTTTGCTACCGTTACCACTACTATCATATTACTTTGCTACTAAATATTTTTCTGCAGATATTAAGTTTCGAGGTGTGGTTGAATTGACAACTCAGATGCTAATACTTGAGAATATTCTTTGGCTCCCATTGTGTCGAATCAATAAATTTGGGTTGAATACTCTACCCTCGAAAACTGTTGCGATCCCCTATACTTGTGGGTTATCAGCAGCCCACAAGGGGTCGCCGCGCCCCTCCCTATAGGGAGTCCTAATTGGACTAGGGAGGGAGCCCCCCCTTTTCTTCTCCTCTTCCTCTCCCTTCCTTCCTTCCCCTTCTCCTCCTAGTAGGACTAGGAAAGGAGGAATCCTACTCCTACTAGGAGGATGATTCCTCCTCCCTTGGCGCGCCCCTAGGGTCGGCCGGCCTCCCTGTCGGTGTCAAAACCGGCGGATCTCGGGTAGGGGGTCCCGAACTGTGCGTCTAAGGCGGATGGTAACAGGAGGCGGGGGACACAATGTTTACCCAGGTTCGGGCCCTCTCGGTGGAGGTAACACCCTACTTCCTGCTTGATTGATCTTGATGATATGAGTATTACAAGAGTTGATCTACCACGATATCATAGAGGCTAAACCCTAGAAGCTAGCCTATGATTATGATTGTTGTTGTCCTGCGGACTAAACCCTCCGGTTTATATAGACACCGGAGGGGGCTAGGGTTACACAGAGTCGGTTACAAGGGAGGAGATCTACATATCTGAATTGCCAAGCTTGCCTTCCACGCAAAGGAGAGTCCCACCCGGACACGGGACAAAGTCTTCAATCTTGTATCTTCATAGTCCAACAGTCCGGCCAAAGTATATAGTCCGGCAGTCCGAGGACCCCTAATCCAGGACTCCCTCAGTAGCCCCTGAACCAGGCTTCAATGACGATGAGTCCCGCGCGCAGATTGTCTTCGGTATTGCAAGGAGGGTTCCTCCTCCGAATACTCCATAGAATATTTCGAACACAAGGATAGTGTCCGGCTCTGCAAAACAAATTCCACATACCATCGTAGAGAGTATAATATTTCCACAAATCTAATCTGCTGACAACTTTTCATAACGCGACATCACGCCATGGCCTGGTCATTATTCGAACCATTTTTCTCAACCAGCTACTGCACATATTGCGAGGCGGTTTTCATGGCACGTCTGGTCGAAGCAGAGATCATGTCCCTTATCACGGGATTCTCATCAATACGGGTGTGGGTAAGCCAATCGCGCCTGCTGGTATGACTCCTCGATTTTAGGCAAGTTCCGAACGGCCATGCGAAGGACGCTTGATATTCATCCTCTTTATAAAGGGGCCAAGGCCTGTCCTTTTCTCCTCGCGCTCGATCCTTCCCCTCCCCCACCTTGAGTTCCAACACCCAAGGCTCAGGCTAAGCGCTTCGGACCTTCAACCATGTCCAGATCCAACCATCAAGGCCGGTGGACAGCCTCCTCTGTCACAGAGGGGGACATTAAGAAGCTAAGGGAAGCCAGGTATCTGACCGTTGAAATCTCGCATAGGCTGCCTGCTCAAGGGAAGGTCATCCCCACTCTCGAACCCAATGAGAGTGTCGTATTTGTTTCACACTTCCTCCGAGGGCTAGGATTTAGTCTTGGTCCCTTTGTTAGAGGGCTTATGTTCTATTACGGGCTCGATTTCCACGATCTAGCCCCAGATTCCATCCTTCACATCTCATCATTTATCGTCGTGTGTGAGGCCTTCCTCCGCATCACCCCACACTTCAGCTTATGGCTCAAGACCTTCAATGTGAAGCCAAAGTTGATCGATGAGCGACACGCAGAATGCGGAGGTGCCATAATAAGCAAAGGCGCCAATGCTCCATGGCCAAAGGGTTCCTTCCCGGAGGTGTCCATCTTATGGCAGCGGGAGTGGTTTTACATCACAGCTCCCTGAAGTACTAAGTGGGTAGCTGCCCCCGCCTTTTGTTCGGGCCCCCCGCCACAACTGGTGTCATGGGTCAACAAGGGGCTGGACTGGGGGCCAGTTAATGACGTGCCGACATTGGAAAGTCGCATTCGAGATCTCCTCAAGAGGGATGTCAGTCTCGTCAAGGTAATGCAAGTTATGCTAGTTCGTCGGGTCCTACCATGCCAACATCGATCTCTCCGTATGTGGGAGTTCAACCCGGAAGGATCGCGAACTATTCAGCAATTCTTCGGTGTGACGCTCGAAGGGATGTATGGATTGTTCTTCGGGTCACGAATAAAGTGTCCGGACACCACTGAGGATGCGGGTCTAAACTACAATCGTCCAGATACCCATGTAAGTAATTCTGTGGCCGAACACACCGTCTTTTCATTTGTCATAACATCATTCTGAAAGAATTGCTCTTGGCCAGGACTGGATAAGAAAGGCGAAGATGATCAGGTGCTCGGCCCCCCTTCCCGAAGGCTCACCGGATCATGTACTAGCCAGGATGCTTGAGCACGCACTTTATCAAGTGCCATTAGGGGAAGATAAAGGGAGGAATAAAGAAGCCGAAAGCAGCCCTCACGCATTACTCATCCAAACCGGGGGGATTAGTGTCTCCGCGAAGGAGGATAATCAGGGAGAAGAATCTAGAATCCCCTCTCCCCAAGGAAGGAAAAGGACCGCCTCTGAAGACTTGGAAACGAAGGTTTCCAAACGAGGGAAGAAACCTTCGCCAGGGGGCCCTGCCCCAGAGGGCGTCCTTACCACACAGTGCCCGCAAGGGGGCCAGCCCTCCACCGAGCTGTAAGTGAATCAAGAGTACTTTTGGTAAATATATCCTGCTTTATCTCCGAGGACAATAACCGAGACATATATCTTGCAGTCCGGCTCGTAGCCCTTCTCAACAGAGTTCGTCTTCGGGGGATCTTCTTCCGAAGATGATGGAGAGTGAAATGCCTCCCCCCTGTCTCCCTGCCTCCTGGGGCGGACGACCCTGAGGTGTCATCACTGAGGATTTCTCCTGATCCGCCGAGGCTAGAAGGTAACCCTTCGGCCACCGAAGTCCGGAGCATTCGACTCCTAAGGAGAGCAACAGAAAGAGTCTGGAACTGTCCGGTGCACAACCGGATGCACTGATGGGTCTTTTGGAGCAAGCGGGTATCTCAGAGGCGTATCGTACTTTAATGGGTACGGTGGTTGAGAGGATTTCATCCGCCAAAAGTGGGTTGCATGAAGCTTTTATGAGTCTGCTAAGAGGCTTTGAGGTACGCAAAGTAATATATAAATTTTTGGCGGTACCGCACACGCTAGGTGTGCTCTATACAGATAGTAGCCCCTGAGACTCTGGTTGCTATCCCGAGGCGGCAAATAGAGGATCATAGTCCCAGGTAATGATCGCGCTGCTTTCATGTGCAGGCGGCTGATGGTCCGACGGCTGGCCGGACTGCTGAGTTTGCCGGACTGAGGCGGCAACTTGATACTACAGATGCCGACATCGTGCTTGTGAACAAGCGGCTTGACGAGGCACAGGGTATGTATTCTCCGGTGGTCAACAGATATTAAGAGGAGCATGATGCTAGTATCTATAACATGCTGTGACTGCAGATGGAGCTGTCGTCGTGGAGACCCTTCAGGCGGAGCTTGCCCGAGCCAAGGAACAAGACAGGAGAAGTGATGCAGCCGCCCTGAAGGCGGCCGAAGAGTTAAGAGCCGAACGGGCTGCTCATCGCCAGAGCGAAGATAAAATAGCCAAGATGGCTGTTGAGTTGAAGGATGCCGCCGACCGGTATGAGCTTCTTGAAAAGGAAAGCCAAGCGAAAGCGGCAGACCTGAAGAAAGCCATGGTAGCAGCCAAGGAAACCCGCTCTAAAATCAGAGCGGCGAAGGAGGAGCTCCGTCAGGTCGGAGATATCACGGCTGGGAAGCCCTTTTTGTTGCGGACGAAGTTCGGAGATCCGAAGTATGCCCCTCTGGATCAATTATGGAGTGTTGCAGACACGTATTCAGATCTGGCAATGAGTGCTGCTGATGCGATTGATTTTTTCAAAGATCGGAAAGATCATGAAGTGGAAAGATTGTTCTGGTCACAGTTCAGTGCTCCAACGCCTCCGCTGCTGTTAAATGAGCAAATGGCCGAGTGGGCTGAGCTCCATAGGTTGTCCGGGCTTGCCATGAGGTCTGTCGTGGATCATCTTTGGCCAGAAGGACCAAAGCCGCATAGTTATTTTGGTTTAATGCAACGATTCCTTGGTGTTGTGCCGCATATCGACGCTGCAAAGAGGTCGGCATGCATAGAGGGTGCGCGGATGGCTCTTGCCCGTGTTAAGACATACTAGGCGGAGATGGATGCCACCGCTATTGCAACCCGGGGTCCGGCCGTAGGCCAGGTCTCGGCCGAGCACTATTTTGAAGAAGTCCTAGAAGGCGCTCGTTTAATAGAGGCTCAGTGCTCGAAGAGTATCATGTTCGAGTGACATGTATCCCAATTGTAAAAACAATGCTATTTGGATTATAAAGGATGTGTTTATACTTTTGCCTGAAAGTATTATGATGCCTCTTGTTCAGCCGTTTATGTATGTATATAACCTGAAAGTTTGCAGTCGTCGGCTTCAGCCCCCACGCATATAATGCGGGGGTGTTCGGAAAAGCGCGTATTTGATAACCCACAAGTATAGGGGATCGCAACAGTTTTCGAGGGTAGAGTATTCAACCCAAATTTATTGATTCGACACAAGGGGAGCCAAAGAATATTCTCAAGTATTAGCAGCTGAGTTGTCAATTCAACCACACCTGGAAACTTAATATCTTCAGGAAAGTATTTAGTAGCAAAGTAATATGATAGTAGTGGTAACGATAGCAAAAGGTAATGGTAGCAAAAGTAGTGTTTTTGGTATTTTGTAGTGATGATAGCAATAGCAACGGAAAAGTAAATAAGCAGAGAACAATATATGGAAATCTCATAGGAAATGGATCGGTGATAGAGAATTATGCCGGATGCGGTTCATCATCTAACACTCATAACATGGGGTAACACAGAACTAGCTCCAATTCATCAATCTAACGTAGGCTTGTATTCCGAATATAGTCATACGTGCTTATGGAAAAGAACTTGCATGACATCTTTTGTCCTACCCTCCCGTGGCAGCGGAGTCCTAGCGGAAACTAAGGGATATTAAGGCCTCCTTTTAATACAGTACAGGACCAAAGCGTTAGCACATAGTGAATACATGAACTCCTCAAACTACGGTCATCACCGGGAGTGGTCCCGATTATTGTCACTTCGGGGTTGCCGGATCATAACACATAGTAGGTGACTATAGGCTTGCAAGATAGGATCAAGAACTCTCATATATTGATGAAAACACAATAGGTTCAGATCTGAAATCATGGCACTCGGGCCCTAGTGACAAGCATTAAGCATAGCAAAGACATAGCAACATCAATCTCAGAACATAGTGGACACTAGGGATCAAACCCTAACAAAACTAACTCGATTACATGATAAATCTCATCCAACCCATCACCATCTAGCAAGCCTATGATGGAATTACTCACGCACGGCGGTGAGCATCATGGAATTGGTGATGGAGGAAGGTTGATGATGACGATGGCGACAGATTCCCCTCTCCGGATCCCCGAACAGACTCCAGATCAGCCCTCCCGAGAGAGTTTAGGGCTTGGCGGCGGCTCTGTATCGTAAAATTCGAAGAATCCTTCTCTCGATTTTTTTTCCCGAAAGAAAATATATAGAGTTGGGGTTGAGGTCGGAGGAACTCCAGGGGGCCCACGAGGTAGGGGGTGCGCCCAGGGGGGCAGGAGCGCCCCCACCCTCGTGGCTAGGGTGTGGGCCCCCTGGTCTTCATCTTTTGCAAGGATTTTTTATTATTTCCAAAAATATGTTCCATGAAGTTTCAGGTCATTCCGAGAACTTTTGTTTTTGCACATAAATAACACCATGGCAATTCTGCTGAAAACAGCGTCAGTCCGGGTTAGTTTCATTCAAATCATGCAAGTTAGAGTCCAAAACAAGGGCAAAAGTGTTTGGAAAAGTAGATACAATGGAGATGTATCAACTCCCCCAAGCTTAAACATTTGCTTGTCCTCAAGCAATTCGGTTGATAAACTAAAAGTGATAAAGAAAAACTTTTACAAACTCTGTTTGCTCTTGTTGTTGTAAATATGTAAAGCCAGCATTCAAGTTTTCAGCAAAGATTATAAACTAACCATATTCACAATAACGCTTAGGTCTCATGTTTACTCATATCATCAGCATAATCAACTAACGAGCAATAATAATAAATATCGAATGACAACACTTCCTCAAAACAATCATAATATGATATAACAGGTTGGTATCTCGCTAGCCCTTTTCTGAGACCGCAAAACAAAAATGCAGAGCACTTTTAAAGATCAAGGACTGACTAGACATTGTAATTCATGGTAAAAGAGAACCAGTCAAGTCATACTCAATGTAAACTAACAGTAATGAATGCGAATGATACTGGTGCTCTCCAACTGGTGCTTTTTAATAAGAGGATGATGACTCAACATAAAAGTAAATAGATAGGCACTTTGCAGAGGGAAGCAGTGATTTGTAGAGGTGCCAGAGCTCGGGATTGAAATAGAGGTGAATAATATTTTGAGCGGTATACTTTCATTGTCAACATAACAACCAAGAGATGGCGACATATTCCATGCTACACACATTATAGGCGGTTCCCAAATAGAATGGTAAAGTTTATACTCCCCCTCCGCCAACAAGAATCAATCCATGGCTTGCTCGAAACAACGAGTGCCTCCAACTAACAAGAGTCCCAAGGGGAGGTTTGTTTGCAATTATTTTGATTTGATTTGCATAAAGCATGGGACTGGGCATCCCGGTGACCAGCCATTTTCTCGTGAGTGAGGAGCGGAGTCCACTCCTCTTGAGAATAACCCACCTAACATGGAAGATACGGACAACCCTAGTTGATACATGAGCTATTCGAGCATACAAAACAAGATATTTATTTGAAGGTTTAGAGTTTGGCACATACAAATTTACTTGGAACAGCAGGTAGATACCGTATATAGGTAGGTATGGTGGACTCATATGGAATAACTTTGGGGTTTATGGAGTTGGATGCATAACCAGTATTCCCACTTAGTACAGGTGAAGGCTAGAAAAAGTCTGGGAAGCAACCAGCTAGAGAGTGACAACAGTCATGAACATGCATTAAAATTAATCAACACTGAATGCAAGCATGAGTAGGATATAATGCACCATGAACATAAATATCGTAGAGGCTATGTTGATTTTGTTTCCACTACATGTGTGAACATGTGCCAAGTCAAGCCACTCGAATCGTTCAAAAGAGGATACCACCCTATCATACCACATCACAACCATTTTAATAGCATGTTGGCACGCAAGGTAAACCATTATAAGCTCCTAGCTAATTAAGCATTGCACAACAAACTATGATCTCTAGTTGTCATTGCAAACATGTTTATTCATAATAGGCTGAATCAGGAACGATGAACTAATCATATTTACAAAAACAAGAGATTTCGAGTTCATACCAGCTTTTCTCATCTCAATAAGTTCATCATATATCGTCATAATTGCCTTTCACTTGCATGACCGAACGATGTGGATAATAATAATAGTGCATGTGCATTGGACTAAGCTGAAATCTGCAAGCATTCAATAAATAGGAGAAGACAAGGCAATATGGGCTCTTTTGTGAGATCAACAATAATGCATATAGGAGCCACTTCAAGAATTTAATTATGGTCTTCTCCTATCGACCCCCAAAGAAAAGAAAAGAAATAAAACTATTTACATGGGAAAGCTTCCAACAAGCAAAAGAAGAACAGGAAATCTTTTTGGGTTTTCTTTTTAATTACTACTACAAGCATGGAAATTAAAACTAGCTAAAAGCTACAACTAATTTTTTTTCTTATGGTTTATTAAACACACAAGAAGAAAGCATAAAAAAGGAAAATAAACTAGCATGGATGATACAATGAAAAAGTATGAGCACCGACATCTAGCAATGAGTGTGTGAACATGAATGTAATGTCAGTGGGAAATACATACTCCCCCAAGCTTAGGCTTTTGGCCTAAGTTCGTCTATGGCCACGGTTGGCCTGGCGGATATCCATAGTAATAGTTGGGGTCGTACTGCAATGCAGCAGTCATTGCATCGTGGGCTGCAGCTTGGAGGCGAGCTATCTCAACTCTCCTCTTATACTCTTCCGCTTCCTCTCTGGTTATAAAATATCTCCTTTTTGCCTGAAAGTCAAAGAAAGTAGAAGCAGGGAGAGTGACGTGATAGGTGCGTCGTCTATCAAAGATTAGTCGGTACTGGAGGAACTGATCGTTCCTCTCAACAAACTAATGACGAACCATAGCCTTATAATCCAAATAAGCAGGAGGCAACTCAATATCATCTTCACGTACGGTTATACCAAGAAAATTAGCTATGTGGGTTGCATAAATTCCACCAAAGAAATCTCCATTAAATCTATTAAATGCAAACTACATGCAACAATGCCTCCGAAATTATAAGATTTATCTCCTAACACAGCACTCCTAAGAATACTGAGGTCAGGGACACACATGTGACATGCCTCATCTTTACCATTAATGCATCTACCTATGAAGAGAGCAAAATAATGTATAGCAGGAAAGTGAATGCTCCCTATGGTAGCTTGTGTTATATCTCTAGATTCCCCCACAGTTATACTAGCAAGAAAATCTCTAAATTCAGATTTGCGAGGTTCCCTGACACTACCCCATTGTGGAAGTTTGCAAGTAGTGGTAAAATCCTCTAAGTCCATCGTATAAGATTTTTTATAAAGATCAAACAGGACAGTTGGAGAATTGCGTGAAGATGAAAATTCAAACCTCCTCAGAAAGGAACTAGTGAGATAGTGGTACTTGCGGCACTTTTCCTCCTCGAAGCTCACAAGATCAGTGTTACGCAAATATGTGTTAAATTCTTCCTTGATTTCCGCTCGATCCATAAAGTCCTCTGAAGGACATTCACAGTGCCGCACTGGAGCGTCCCTTGGTGGCACATCATCAGCATCACGCATTGCAAGCCTAGGCTCTTGTTTCCTTGAAGAGCCACCTTGGTACATTTTCCTAAACATATTTCTTCCTCTGAAAAATTTCTGAAATTTTTAGTAACTTCAAAAATAAAAGTGAACCAAACTCAACAATATTGATAGCAACTACTCCTACAAGTGCCTAGAGCCTATATCATGCATCAAAACTACTTGGAACCGTATAAATTTGACATGCAAGCTCAAGAACATGGTCACCTAGGCAGCACAAATTTGCAATGAATAAAGCACTAGAAAAAAAAACTAATTGGACCAATGGAGGAGTCACATACCAAGGAACAACCCCCCCCCCCAAGCAGTTTTGTGAGAGGAGCTTTGTGCAAGGAGATCAAAAATGGCAGAAAAATGAGCTTGGACTCGGTTTTGAACTAGATAATCATGTTTGTGGGAGGAAGAAGGAGTGTGTGGGTGCAGGAATAAGTGGAGGAGGGCCACCATGGGCCCATGAGGTAGGGGGCGCACCCTCCACCCTCGTGGCCAGGTGGATGCCCCCCTGTTGTGTTCTCAGTGCCAAATATTCTCAAATATTCCAGAAAAAATCATATTTAAATTTTAGGGCATTTGGAGAACTTTTATTTTTGGGGTATTTTTATATTGCACGGATAATTCAGATAATAGACAGAAAATACTATTTTTATTTTATTTAATATAAATAACAGAAAGTAAAAGGAGGGTACAGAGAGTTGTGTTCTCTAATTCATCCATCTCATGATCATCAAAAGGAATCCATTAACAAGGTTGATCAAGTCTTGTTAACAAACTCATTCTGAATAACATGGAACCGGAGAATTTTTGAATAACACTAGGTTACCTCAATGGGGATATGCACATCCCCAACAATAAGAATATCATATTTCTTCTTGAGAGTAGGAAGAAGAAATTCAAAACCTCCAAAAATAATTGATGGAATTTTTCTAATAGAATTAATACTGTGGACTTGAGGTTGTTTCCTCGGAAAGTGTACCGTATGCTCATTACCATTAACATGAAAAGTGACATTGCCTTTGTTGCAATCAATAACAGCCCCTGTAGTATTCAAAAAGGGTCTTCCAAGAATAATAGACATACTATCGTCCTCGGGAATATCAAGAATAACAAAGTCCGTTAAAATAGTAACGTTTGCAACTACAACAAGCACATCCTCACAAATACCGACAGGTATAGCAGTTGATTTATCAGCCATTTGCAAAGATATTTCAGTAGGTGTCAACTTATTCAAATCAAGTCTACGATATAAAGAGAGAGGCATAACACTAACACCGGCTCCAAGATCACATAAAGCAGTTTTAACATAGTTTCTTTTAATGGAGCATGGTATGGTGGGTACTCCTGGATCCCCAAGTTTCTTTGGTATTCCACCCTTAAAAGTATAATTAGCAGGCATGGTGGAAATTTCAGCTTCCGGTATCTTTCTTTTATTAGTAACAATTTCTTTCATATACTTAGCATAAGGATTCATTTTGAGCATATCAGTTAATCGCATACGCAAAAAGATAGGTCTAATCATTTCAACAAAGCGCTCAAAATCCTCATCATCCCTTTTCTTGGATGGTTTGGGAGGAAAAGGCATGGGTTTCTGAACCCAAGGCTCTCTTTCCTTTCCGTGATTCCTAGCAACAAAGCCTCTCTTATCATAACGTTGATTCTTTGATTGTGGGTTATCAAGATCAACAATAGGTTCAATTTCTATATCATTATCATTACTAGGTTGAGCATCATCATGAACATTATCACTAGTTTCAGGTTCATTACCAGATTGTGTTTCAGCATCAGAAATAGAAATATCATTTGGATTCTCAGGTGTTTCAGCAATAGGTTCACTAGAAGCATGCAAAGTCCTCTCATTTTTCTTTTTCTTCCTTTTAGAAAGACTAGGTGCATCTATATTATTTCTCTGAGAATCTTGCTCAATTCTCTTAGGGTGGCCTTTAGGATACAAAGGTTCCTGAGTCATTTTACTACCTCTAGTCATAACTCTAACATCATTATCATTATTAGTACTATTCAGTTCATTGAGAAAATCAGTTTGAGCTTTAAGTACTTATTCTACTTGAGTGGTAACCATAGAAGCATGTTTGCTAATAAGTTTAAGTTCTCCTTTAACATTAGCCATATAATCACCCAAGTGTTCAAGCATATTTGAATTGTATTTCAATTGTCTACCAAAATAAGCATTAAAATTTTCTTGCTTCACCATAAAACTATCAAACTCATCTAAGCATTGGCGAGCAAACTTAGTAAGAGGGATTTCAGCTTTATCATATCTGTAGAGAGAGTTTACCTTTACTACCCATGTATTTCTTCAATAGGTAATGGATTAAGATCATATGTTTCTTCAACAAGTGGTAAATTAGGACCGTGTATTTCTTCAATAGGAGGTAAATTCTTAACATCTTCATCTTTAATACCCTTTTCTTTCATGGATTTCTTTGCCTCTTGCATATCTTCAGGACTGAGAAATAGAATACCCCTCTTCTTCGGAGTAGGTTTAGAAATAGGCTCAGGAGCTGGCTCAGGAAGTGTCCAATTATTTTCATTTGTCAACATATTATTCAATAGAATTTGAGCTTCAATAGAATTTCAACTATCCAGGTAATCTCTGGAAGCATTGATTAGTCCATTATAGAAGATATCAAGTATTTCATTTTTCTTAAGAGGATGATCAGGCAAAGCATTAAGTAATTGGAGAAGCCTCCCCCAAGCATGTGGGAGACTCTCTCCTTCAATTTGCACAAAATTATATATATCCCTCAAAGCATCTTGTTTCTTATGAGCAGGGAAATATTTAGAAGAGAAGTAATAAATCATATCCTGGGGACTACGCACACAACCAGGATCAAGAGAATTAAACCATATCTTAGCATCACCCTTTAATGAGAACGGAAATATTTTAAGGATATAAAAGTAACGAGTTCTCTCATCATTAGTGAATAGGGTGGCTATATCATTTAATTTAGTAAGATGTGCCACAACAGTTTCAGATTCATAGCCATGAAAAGGATCAGATTCAACCAAACTAATTATATCAGGATCAACAGAGAATTCATAATCCTTATCAGTAACACAGATAGGTGAAGTAGCAAAAGTAGGGTCAGGTTTCATTCTAGCATTAAGAGATTGCTGCTTCCATTTAGCTAATAACCTCTTGAGATCGTATCTATCTTTGCAAGCTAAAATAGCTAGAGCAGCTTCTTTTTCCAAAACATAACCCTCAGGAATAACAGGCGATTCATATTGATTAGGGGGAGAGTCTTCATCATCACTTTCGTCAATATTATCAGTTTCAATAATTTCATTCTCTCTAACCCTAGCAAGTTGTTCATCAAGAAATTCACCAAGTGGCACAGTAGTATCAAGCATAGAAGTAGTTTCATCATAAGTATCATGCATAGCAGAAGTGGCGTCATCAATAACATGCGACATATCAGAATGAATAGCAGAAGCAGGTTTAGGTGTCACAAGCTTACTCAAAACAGAAGGTGAATCAAGTGCAGAGCTAGATGGCAGTTCCTTACCTCCCTTCGTAGTTGAGGGATAAATCTTGGTTTTTGGATCTCTCAAGTTCTTCATAATGATAAACAGATATAAATCCCAAGTGACTCAAAGAATAGATCTATGCTCCCCGGCAACAGCGCTAGAAAATAGTCTTGATAACCCACAAGTATAGGGGATCGCAATAGTTTCTGAGGGTAGAGTATTCAACCCAAATTTATTGATTCGACACAAGGGGAGCCAAAGAATATTCTCAAGTATTAGCAGCTGAGTTGCCAATTCAACCACACCTGGAAACTTAATATCTGCAACAAAGTATTTAGTAGCAAAGTAATATGATAGTAGTGGTAACTATAGCAAAAGGTAATGGTAGAAAAAGTAATGTTTTTGGTATTTTGTAGTGATGATAGCAATAGCAACGGAAAAGTAAATAAGCAGAGAACAATATATGGAAAGCTCGTAGGCAATGGATTGGTGATAGAGAATTATGCCGGATGCGGTTCATCATGTAACAGTCATAACATAGGGTGACACAGAACTAGCTCCAATTCATCAATGTAATGTAGGCATGTATTCCGAATATAGTCATACGTGCTTATGGAAAAGAACTTGCATGACATCTTTTGTCCTACCCTCTCGTGGCAGCGGGGTCCTAGCGGAAACTAAGGGATATTAAGGCCTCCTTTTAATAGAGTACCAGACCAAAGCATTAACAC
Source organism: Triticum urartu (assembly GCF_003073215.2). Classification (NCBI taxonomy): domain Eukaryota; kingdom Viridiplantae; phylum Streptophyta; class Magnoliopsida; order Poales; family Poaceae; genus Triticum; species Triticum urartu. The sequence goes on from NC_053026.1 coordinate 353,211,714, forward strand.
ATAGTGAATACATGAACTCCTCAAACTACGGTCATCATCGGGAGTGGTCCTGATTATTGTCACTTCGGGGTTGCCGGATCATAACACATAGTAGGTGACTATAGACTTGCAAGATAGGATCAAGAACTCTCATATATTGATGAAAACATAATGGGTTCAGATCTGAAATCATGGCACTCGGGCCCTAGTGACAAGCATTAAGCATAGCAAAGTCATAGCAACATCAATCTCAGAACATAGTGGACACTAGGGATCAAACCCTAACAAAACTAACTCGATTACATGATAAATCTCATCCAACCCATCACCGTCCAGCAGGCCTACGATGGAATTACTCACGCACGGCGGTGAGCATAATGAAATTGGTGATGGGGGAAGGTTGATGATGACGATGGCGACGGATTCCCCTCTCTGGAGCCCCGAACGGACTCCGGATCAGCCCTCTCGAGAGGTTTAGGGCTTGGTGGTGGCTCCGTATCGTAAAATGCGATGAATCCTTCTCTCGATTTTTTTCTCCCCGAAAGCAAATATATAGATTTGGGGTTGAGGTCTGAGGAGCTCCAGGGGGCCCACGAGGCAGGGGGCGCGCCTAGGGGGGCAGGCGCGCCCCCACCCTCGTGGCTAGGGTGTGGGCCCCCTGGTCTTCATCTTTTGCAAGGATTTTTTATTATTTCCAAAAATACGTTCCGTGAAGTTTCCAGTCATTCCAAGAACTTTTGTTTCTTCACATAAATAACACCATGGCTATTCTGCTGAAAACAACGTCAGTCCGGGTTAGTTTCATTCAAATCATGCAAGTTAGAGTCCAAAACAAGGGCAAAAGTGTTTGGAAAAGTAGATACGATGGAGACTTATCAGTATTCACACTTGATCCAACATCTTGGTCCATTAAGGAGGTGATAGCACGGCGAACAAGGCAATCAGACTATATTGCTTTAACACTTTCACTTAGCCATAGGAGTTTGACAGTGGGGCTACTATATAGCCCATGGTACTTCCGTGCTTATCCGAATACGGTGTGCATACATACATGACCGGGAAACCGGTCCTTCGTTAATGTGGAGGAATCGCGAAGATTCCGCTGAGTCCTCGAGTGGCTGACCAGTCTCGCGCTTTATTATGACAGTTAGTTTTCTGCTTTCTCTACTGAGGTGCTCATCCAGATGAACCAGGGTACAATCACAGTAGTTCTCCCGGTGCCACCTTAGCCGATAGAGCGGAATGTAAGGTAGCAAACACGGGAGCCGGGCAAACCCAACTATTAACCAAAGACATGATTCGGAGTAGATGCATATAAGGCCAAACTCGCGACGCCAAACACTCCCTAAGGTATTCGGTCTTTACAATGTATACTGGGCTGAGTAACGCCCTCGATAATAAGCCCTGAATTTCCAGGTACGTGCATTAGTCTGACATGACGAAATGCCAATAACGCCAGCATTCCTCTTGGTTATGTTGAGTATCCGGAGGGTGTGAAGCAATAAGAGACAGTAAAAAAGGTTTACATAGGGTCTTAATCTAAAAAGAAACCTTTGAGCGGGGCCCTGCTGCACGTCTGCGCATGTGTCTCCGTTGTGCCGTATCCTGGGAGGGTGTAGCACAATGATCATCTGTAATAGAGAAAAGCCCAGGTGAAAGTTTTCGTGCGAAAAATTGGTTATTCTTAATAAACCGTTAAAATTCAATCTAAATAAGGTCAAGCCAAACTGTAGTTCTTTTTACATGTGGGAAGCCCCTAGCACCACCTATGGGGGTATATCCATCGACCCAGTCTTAGGTTTATCTGAGCTGTTAAAGCTAGTGGTGCGCCGGACTCGTCTAGCCGTGTCCACGGTCTTGACGACCGATCATTTATTCTGCTTGGAGCGGCCGTTCAGTGTTCGGCTGCTAAAGCCTCCACACATTCTTCCACACGTAAGGAACGCTCTGTGTTTCCACTAACTATGATGATGCCATGTGGACCAGGCATCTTAAGCTTAAGATAAGCATAATGCGGTATTGCATTAAAATGAGCGAAGGTTGTTCTTCCGAGTAGTGCTTGATAGCCGCTTCGGAATGGAGCGATGTTGAAGGTTAACTTTTCACTTTGGAAGTTGTCGGGAGAATCGAATACAACCTCTAGTACTAGAGAGCCCGTGCAACGGGCCTCTGGGCCTGGTATTACTCCTTTAAAGGTAGTATTGCTTTGGCTGATTCTTGTCGGGTCTATCCCCATTTTGCGGACTATGTCCTGATATATCAGATTAAGACTACTGCCGCCATCCATAAGGACTCGGGTGAGATGGTATCCGTCAATTATTGGGTCTAGTACCAAGGCAGCCGATCCTCCATGCCGGATACTAGTCGGGTAATCCCTGTGATCAAAAGTGATCGGGCAGGCCGACCAAGGGTTGAACTTGGGGGTGACGGGCTCCACGGCGCATATGTCTCGGAGTGCGCCTTTGCTTCTCCTCTTTGTTACGTGAATCATGTTCACTGTTTTAACCTCTGGTGGGAATTTTTTCTGTCCCCTAGTGTTTTGCTGGCGAGGCTCATCCTCGTCTTCACTTGGTGTCTCCCTCCCCTTGTGTTTCGTGTTTAGCTTGCCGGCCTGCTTGAAGACCCAGCATTCTCTGTTGGTGTGATTTTCCAGTTTGTCAGAGGTGCCATGAATCTGACATAATCTGTCTAGAATCTTGTTTAGGATGGACGGTCCATCTCTACTGCCTTTGAATGCCTTTTTCCGTTGATTAGGTCGAGAGCCCCTGAATCCAGCGTTTACCGCCGTGTTGTCTGGGCTGTCTTCATTGTTTCGGCACTTGCTTTTATTGCGTCGTGGTTTTCCATTGCCATCCCTGACTTCAGATGTGCCTGGGTCGCTAGTGCCGCTACGGGCCAGGCAACTATCTTTGCCCGCGCAAAAGCGGGTCATAAGGCTTGTTAGGGCTGCCATTATCCTTGGTTTTTCCTGGCCGAGGTGTTTGGCGAGCCATTCATCCCGGACATTGTGTTTGAAAGCCGCTAAGGCTTCGGCGTCCGGGCAGTCGACAATTTGATTCTTCTTATTGAGGAATCTGTTCCAAAGCTTTCGGGCTGACTCTCCGGGCTGTTGAATTATATGACTTAAATCGTCTGCATCCGGAGGTTGGACATAGCTCCCTTCAAAATTAGCCCTAAAAGCATCCTCAAGCTCTTCCCAACATCCAATTTAGTTTTCGGGGAGGCTCTTCAGCCAGTGACGAGCTGGTCCTTTCAACTTGAGGGGCAAGTATTTGATGGCGTGGAGATCATCTCCGTGAGCCATGTGGATATGAAGGATAAAGTCCTCAATCCAGACCCCAGGGTCTGTCGTTCCGTCGTATGCCTCTATGTTCACGGGTTTGAATCCTTTTGGAAATTCGTGATCCAAAACCTCATCGGTGAAGCATAGGGGGTGCACAGCACCCCTATTTGGATGTGTCATGGCATTCTGATGGTTGTAGTGTTCGGTATTTATTCAGTGCAGGAGGACGTTTCCTAGATCCGTAGATGGACCTGGTCATACCGGCTTTTTGGTGTAAGTCCTCACGTGAATCGTGTGCTGACTTATGTGCGACATCGTTAGCCGCCCTATCGCGGCCACGGGGTGGTCGATCCGATTGATCGGCCGTTTTATTTTTCGGCTGTATAGGCTCTAAAGCCTCGTCATTGAATTCAAGCAGCATCTTGTGCTTTGGATAGCTCTTTGTGTGGCAGCTACCACCATACTTTTCTTCAGTGTCGAGCACTTTGTTCCATCTACCGTTGAGTGTATTTTGCACGGCTTTAAGCCTTTGCTTCTGCTTCTTCAGACTCCTCGCGGTGGCAATAAGCCTTCCGTGGAGGTCCTCTTGCTCCAAGTGCCTCTCCGGGATGATGTGTGCATCGTCGCCCGGACTATTCTCCTCTCCGAAGACAGGTTGATGAGCTTTACCCTAGGCGTCGCCGTGATCGGACAGCGGCTCCGTACTATGTTCGCCGTCCGCTGGTTCATCCTGCTCTGTCGTTGGGTCCATGTGGTCGTCGTTTGCTTTGGAGTCAACCGGGGTATTTGATACGTCTCCGTCATATCTAATTTTCCAAACACTTTTGCCCTTGTTTTGGACTCTAACTTGTATGATTTGAATGGAACTAACCCGGACTGACGCTGTTTTCAGTAGAATTGCCATGATGTTGTTTTATGTGCAGAAAACAAAAGTTCTCGGAATGACCTGAAACTCCACGGAATATCTTACGGTAAATAATAAAAAATCTTCGCCAACGATGAAGACCAGGGGGCCCACACCCTTGCCACGAAGGTGGAGGGCGCCCCCCTACCTCGTGGGCCCCCTGGAGACCTCCCGACTCCAACTCCAACTCTATATAACTGCTTTCGGGGAGAAAAAAATAAGAGAGAAGATTTCATCACGTTTTACGATACAAAGCCGCCGCCAAGCCCTAAAACCTCTCGGGAGGGCTGATCTAGAGTCCGTTCGGGGCTCTGGAGAGGGGGATTCGTCGCCGTCGTCATCATCAACCATCCTCCATCCCCAATTTCATGATACTCACCGCCGTGCGTGAGTAATTCCATCGTAGACTTGCTGGACGGTGATGGGTTGGATGAGATTTATCATGTAATCGAATTAGTTTTGTTAGGGTTTGATCCCTAGTATCCACTATGTTCTGAGATTGATGTTGCTATGTCTTTGCTATGCTTAATGCTTGTCACTAGGGCCCGAGTGCCATGATTTCAGATCTGAACCTATTATGTTTTCATCAATATATGAGAGTTCTTGATCCTATCTTGCAAGTCTATAGTCACCTATTATGTGTTATGATCCGTTAACCCCGAAGTGACAATAATCGGGGATACTTACCAGTGATGACCGTAGTTTGAGGAGTTCATGTATTCACTATGTGCTAATGCTTTGTTCCAGTTCTCTATTAAAAGGAGGCCTTAATATCCCTTAGTTTCCAAGGACCCCGTTGCCACGGGAGGGTAGGACAAAAGATGTCATGCGAGGTCTTTTCCATAAGCACGTATGACTATATTCGGAATACATGCCTACATTACATTGATGAATTGGAGCTAGTTCTATGTCACCCTATGTTATGACTGTTACATGATGAACCACATTCGGCATAATTATCCATCATTGATCCGATGCCTACGAGCTTTCCATATACTGGTTTACGCTTATTTACTTTCCCGTTGCTATTGTTACAATCACTACAAAATACCAAAAACATTACTTTGCTTTTGTTACTCTTTTGTTACCGTTACCATCACTATCATATTACTTTGCTACTAAACACTTTGCTGCAGATACTAAGTTTCCAGGTGTGGTTGAATTGACAACTCAGCTGCTAATACTTGAGAATATTCTTTGGCTCCCCTTGTGTCAAATCAATAAATTTGGGTTGAATACTCTACCCTCGAAAATTGTTGCGATCCCCTATACTTGTGGGTCATCAAGACTAATTTCTGGCACCGTTGCCGGGGAGCATTGCTCTATTCCTTGAGTCAATTGGGATTTATATCTGCTGGACACTATGAAGAATTTGAAAGACGCTAAGACAACTATTTATCCCTCAACTACGAGGGGAGGTAAGGAACGGCCATCTAGCTCTGCACTTGATTCACCTTCTGTTATGAGTAAGCTTGCGACACCTAAACCTGCTTCTGCTATTCGTTCTGATATGTTGCATGTTATTGATGATGCTACTTATGCTATACATGATACTTATGATGAAACTACTTCTATGCTTGATACTACTGTGCCACTTGGTGATTTTCTCGAGGAACGACTCGCTAGGGTTAGAGAGATTGAAAATATTGAATCTGATTATGATGATGAAAGTGATGATGAAGAATCACTTGTTATTCCTGAGGGTTATTTATTTGATCAAGAAGCTTCTTTAGCTATTTTAGCTTGCAAAGATAGATATGAAGTCAAAAGGTTATTAGCTAAATGGAATAAGCAATGTCTAAATGCTAGGATGAAACCTGACCCTGCTTTTGCTACTTCACCTATATGTGTTACTGATAAGGATTATGAATTCTCTATTGATCCTGATATAATTACTTTGGTTGAATCTGATCCTTTTCATGGCTATGAATCTGAAACTGTTGTGGCACATCTTACTAAATTAAATGATATAGCCACCATGTTCACTAATGATGAGAGATCTTGCTACTTTTATATCCTCAAAATATTTCCGTTCTCATTAAAGGGTGATGCTAAGATATGGTTTAATTCTCTTGATCCTGGTTGTGTGCGTAGTCCCCAAGATATGATCTATTACTTCTCTGCTAAATATTTCCCTTCTCATAACAAACAAGCTACTTTAAAGGAAATATACAACTTTGTGCAAATTAAAGAAGAGAGACTCCCACAAGCTTGGGGGAAGCTTCTCAAGTTACTTAATGCTTTGCCTAATCATCCTCTTAAGAAAAATGAAATACTTGATATCTTTTATAATGGACTAACCGATGCTTCCAAAGATTACCTGGATAGTTGTGCTGGTTCTCATTTCAGGGAAAGAACACCGGATGAAGCTGAAATCTTATTGAATAATATGTTGACAAATGAAAATAATTGGGCACCTCCTGAGCCAGATCCTGCTCCAATTAATGATCCTATTCCTAAACCAACTCCGAAGAAGAGAGGTGTTCTATTTCTCAGTCCCGAAGATATGCAAGAGGCAAAGAAATCTATGAAAAAAAGGTATTAAAGCTGAAGATGTTAAGAATTTACCTCGTATTTAAGAAATATATGGTCTTAATTTACCGCCTATTGAAGAAACATATGATCTTAATCCTTTATTTATTGAAGAACCTCCAGACCTCGATAAACTGACACATGTAGTAAAGGTAAATTCTCTCTATAGACATGATAGAGCTAAAATCCCTCCTACTAAAATTGCTAGTCAGTGATTGGATGAGTTTGATAATTTTATGTTTAAGCAAGAAGACTTCAATGCTTATTTTGGTAGAAAATTAAACAATATGCTGATATGACTAAATACTTGGGTGATTATATGGCTAATATTAGAGGTGAACTTAAACTTGTTAGCAAACATGCTTCTATGGTTACCACTCAAGTAGAACAAGTACTTAAAGCTCAAAAGGAATTGCTCAATGAGATGAATAGTAAGAAAAATGATTATGCTGTTAAAGTGACTACTAGAACAGGTAGAATGACTCAGGAACCTTTGTATCCTGGAGGCCACCCTAAGAGAATTGAGTAAGATTCTTAGAGAAATAGTATTGATGCACCTAGTTCTTCTAAAAGGAAGAAAAAGAAAAATGATAGAACTGTGCAAACTTCTAGTGAACCTATTGCTAAACCACATGATAATCCAAATGATATCTCTATGTCTGATGTTGAAACACAATCTGGCAATGAACATGAACCTAATGAAAATGTTAATGATGATGTTCATAATAATGCTCAACCTAGTAATGATAATGATGTAGAAATTGAACCTGCTGTTGATCTTGATAACCCACAATCGAAGAATCAATGTTATGATAAGAAGACTTTGTTGCTAGGAAACATGGTAAAGAAAGAGAGCCATGGGTTCAGAAACCCATGCCTTTTCCTCCCAAACCATCCAAGAAAAAGGATGATGAGGATTTTCAGCGCTTTGCTGAAATGATTAGACCTATCTTTTTGCGTATGCGATTGACTGATATGCTAAAAATGAATCCCTATGCTAAGTACATGAAAGATATTGTTACAAATAAAAGAAAGATACCAGAAGCTGAAATTTCCACCATGCTTGCTAATTATACTTTTAAGGGTGGAATACCAAAGAAACTTTGAGATCTGGGAGTACCTACTATATATACCATGCTCCATTAAAAGAAACTATGTTAAAACTGCTTTATGTGATCTTGGAGCCGGTGTTAGTGTTATGCCTCTCTCTTTATATCGTAGACTTGACTTGAATAAGTTGACACCTACTGAAATATCTTTGCAAATGGATGATAAATCAACTGCTATACCTGTCGGTATTTGTGAGGATGTGCCTATTGTGGCTGCAAACGTTACTATTTTAACGGACTTTGTTATTCTTGATATTCTCGAGGACGATAGTATGTCTATTATTCTTGGAAGACCTTTTCTTAATACTGCAGGGGCTGTTATTGATTGCAACAAAGGCAATGTCACTTTTCATGTTAATGGTAATGAGCATACGGTACACTTTGCGAGGAAACAACCTCAAGTTCATAGTATCAATTCTATCGGAAAAATTCCATCGATTATATTTGGAGGTTTCGAATTTCCTCTTCCTACTATGAAGAAGAAATATGATATACTTATTATTGGGGATGTGCATATCCCCGTTGAGGTAACCTAGTGTTATTCGAATTTCTCTGGTTTCATGTTAATCGGAATGAGTTTGTTAACAAGACGTGATCAACCTTGTTTAGTGGATTCCTTTTGATGAGCATGAGATGGATGAAACTAGAAGCACATCCTTCTGTACCCTCTCTATACTTTCTGTTATTAGTTGAAATAAAGTAAAAATAAATAATTTTATGTCTGTTATCTGATTATCCGTGCAATATAAAAATACCTAGAAAATAAAAGTTCTCCAAATGCCCTGAAAATTAAATATGATTTTTTCTAGAATATCTGAGGATTTATGGAACAAAGAACACACCAGGGGGGGCCAACCACCTTGCCATGAGGGTGGAGGGTGCGCCCACCCCCCAAGGGCGCGCCCCCTGCCTCGTGGGCCCATGGTGGCCCTCCTCCACTTATTCATGCACCCTTCCTCTTCTTCTTCCTCCCACAAACACGAAAAACCAACTCAAGCACGAGTTCCAGCCCTCTTTGCTGCCATTTTCGATCTCCTTGCTCAAAGCACCTCTCACAAAACTGCTTGGGGAGATTGTTCCTTGGTATGTGACTCCTCCATTGGTCCAATTAGTTTTTGTTCTAGTGCTTTATTCATTGCAATTTTTTGCTGCTTAGGTGACCCTGTTCTTGAGCTTGCATGTCAAATTTATATGGTCAAAAGTAGTTTTGATGCATGATATAGGCCCTAGGCACTTGTAGGAGTGGTTGCTATCAATATTATTGAGTTTGGTTTACTTTTATTTTGAAGTTACTAAAAATTTCAGAATTTTTCAGAAAATGATAAGGATATTATTGAGGGGCTCATCGAGCCAAAGCTCGAAGGAAAAGGCACCGAAGCCTAAGTATAATTTGCCGCGCACCGCGGAGGTTCGGGCGTGTGAATGGCCTTCCGAGGATTTCTTGAGAGCAGCCGGGATTTATGAAGATTTTCATGAATTAGCTCATAATGCAGGCCTCACCGCTTTCCTCCATGACCAATGCGATCAGTATCTCTTACTCACAAATACCTTTGTGCAAAACTTTCATTTTCATTCTAGGAACTCACCACCTACGGTGGAGTTTCATTTATATGATGAGCATGAGGAGATGTCACTTTATGATTTTTGTCGGATTTGTTTAGTCCCTTTTGAGGGCAAGACAGAAGAACCACATCGTGATGATGTGGAGGGATTTATTGATACTATCACTGTAGGGGAAACTAGGAAGGTTTCCGATGCACAAATCACTAGCATACATTTTCCTGTCTTACGTTACTTTGCATTATTTGCTAGTCGTTGCTTAATTGGTCGCGGAAACTGTGGAAACCTTAGTATCCCTGATATTATTATTTTGCTCCAAGGTTTATACAGTGATAACACTTTTAGTATGGACGGTATTATTGCTAAATGGTTAAGTCTGAACCGTACAAAGGGCCCCATCTTTAGAGGCATCTATGCTACACGCCTAGCTGCACATTTTAACATACCTATTAGGCATGCTGAGAAGGAAGAAAAAGTGCTTCCTCGTGTTTATCTAGATTATAAAAGTATGGTGGCACATGATTTTATTATTAAGAATAGGGCAGGAGAGCTTAAATGTCAATTGTTCTTTAATAAACATCATCCTGAGACTATTACCTTGCCTGCTCCTTCTTAGTTTGATTTGACTGTAGGCACGTACCTTGTTTCGTTGACGGCTATTCACGCCTACCGGAACCCTGCACCAGCCGAGGAGCCAGAACCGGAACCACAATTTGATCCTTCATGACAGTCTAACTATCAGTGGATTCGGAGATGATTGCCAGCCAGTGGCAATCGGAGCCTTCTTCTTCCTCATCACAGTACGACCCCAACAACTATTATTATGGATATCCGCCAGGCCAGCTGTGGCCATAGACCAACTTAGGCCAAAAGCTAAGCTTGGGGGAGTACGTATTTCTCACCGACATTACATTCCTGATCACATACTCAAGCTAGTTGTCGGTGCTCATACTTTTTCATTATATCATCCATGCTAGTTTATTTTACTTTTTATGCTTTCTTCTTGTGTGTTTAATAAACCTTAGAAAAACCCAAAAAATTAGTTGTAGCTTTCAGTTAGTTCACTTTTCATGTTGTAGTAGTAATAACTAAAAAGAAAACCCAAAAAGATTTCTCGTTCTTCTTTTTCCTTGTCGGGAGCTTTCCCGTGTAAATAGTTTTATTTCTTTTCTTTAGGGGTCGAAAGGAGAAGACCATAATTAAAATGTTAAAGTGGCTCTCATATGCATTATTGTTGATCTGACAAAAGAGCCCATATTACCTTGTCTTCTTTATTGAATTGAATGCTTGCAGATTCCAGCTTAGTCCAATGCACGTGCACTATTATTATTATTATTCACATCGTTCGGTCGTGCAAGTGAAAGGCAATAATGATGATTATATGATGAACTTATTGAGATGAGAAAAGATGGTATGAACTCGACCTCTCTTGCTTTTGTAAATATGATTAGTTCATCGTTCCTGATTCAGCCTATTATGAATGAACATGTTTGCAATGACAATTAGAGATTGTAGTTGCTTATGCCATGCTTAATTAGCTAGGAGCTTATAATGGTTTACCTTGCGTGCCAACATGCTATTAAAATGGTTGTGATGTGGTATGATAGGATGGTATCCTCTTTTGAATGATTTGAGTGGCTTGACTTGGCACATGTTCACACATGTAGTTGAAACAAAATCAACATAGCCTCTACGATATTTATGTTCATGGTGCATTATATCCTACTCATGCTTGCATTCGGTGTTGATTAATTTTAATGCATGTTCATGACTGTTGTCGCTCTCTAGCTGGTCGCTTCCCAGTCTTTTGCTAGCCTTCACCTGTACTAAGCGGGAATACTGCTTGTGCATCCAATTCCATAAACCCCAAAGTTATTCCATATGAGTCCACCATACCTACCTATATATGGTATCTACCTACCGTTCCAAGTAATTTTGTATGTGCCAAACTCTAAACCTTCAAATAAACATTCTGTTTTGTATGCTCGAATAGCTCATGTATCAACTAGGGCTGTCTGTATCTTGCAAGTTAGGCAGGTTATTCTCAAAAGGAGTGGACTTCGCTCCTCACTCACGAGAAAATGGCTGGTCACCGAGATGCCCAGTCCCATGCTTTATGCAAATCAAATAAAAATAACTGCAAACAAAACTCCCCCAGGACTCTTCTTAGTTGGAGGCACTCGTTGTTTCGAGCAAGCCATGGATTGATGCTTGTTGGTGGAGGGGGAGTATGAACTTTACCATTCTGTTTGGGAACCGCCTATAATGTGTGTAGCATGGAAGATATCGCCATCTCTTCGTTGTTATGTTGACAATGAAAGTATACCGCTCAAAATATTATCCATATCTATTTCAAAACAGAGCTCTGGCACCTCTACAAATCCATGCTTCCCTCTGCGAAGGGCCTATCTATTTAATTTTATGTTGAGTCATCATCCTCTTGTTAAAAAGCACCATTTGGAGAACACCGCTGTCATTTGCATCCATTACGGTTAGTTTACATTGAGTATGACTTGACTGGATCTCTTTTACCAAGAATTACAATGTCTAGTCAGTCCTTGATCTTTGAAAGTGCTCTGCATTTATGTTTTGCAGTCTCAGAAAGGGCTAGCGAGATACCATCTTGTTATATCATATCATGATTGTTTTGAGAAAGTGTTGTCATCCGAGATTTATTATTATTGCTCGCTAGTTGATTAAGCCATTGATATGAGTAAACATGAGACCTAAATGTTATTGTGAATATGGTTAGTTCATAATCTTTGCTGAAAACTTGAATGCTTGCTTTACATATTTACAACAACAAGAGCAAACAGAGTTTGTAAAAGTTTTTCTTTATCACTTTCAGTTTATCAACTGAATTGCTTGAGGACAAGCAAAGGTTTAAGCTTGGGGGAGTTGATATGTCTCAGTCTTATCTACTTTTCCAAACACTTTTGCCCTTGTTTTGGACTCTAACTTGCATGATTTGAATGGAACTAACCCGGACTGACGATGTTTTGAGCAGAATTGCCATGGTGTTATTTTTGTGCAAAAATAAAAGTTCTCGGAATGACCTGAAAATAAATGGAGAATTATTTTGGAATATATAATGAATATTGGAAGGAAGATCCACGTCAGGGGGTGCCCCACCTGTCCACGAGGGTGGGGGCGCGCCCCCTACCTCATGGGCCCCCTGATGCTCCACCGACCTCAACCTGGACTCCATATATTCACTTTCGGGGAGAAAAAACCAAGGAGAAGGTTTCATCGTGTTTTACAATACAGAGCCGTCGCCAAGCCCTAAACTCTCTCGGGAGGGTTGATCTGGAGTCTGTTCGGGGCTCCGGAGAGGGGACTCCATCGCCATCGTCATCATCAACCATCCTCCATCACCAATTTCTTGATGCTCACAGCCGTGCGTGAGTAATTCCATCGTAGTCTTGCTAGACGATGATGGGTTGGATGAGATTTATCATGTAATCGAGTTAATTTTGTTAGGGTTTGATCCCTAGTATCCACTATGTTCTGAGATTGATGTTGCTATGACTTTGCTATGCTTAATGCTGATCACTAGGGCCTGAGTGCCATGATTTCAGATCTGAACCTATTATGTTTTCATCAATATATGAGAGTTCTTGATCCTATCTTGCAAGTCTATAGTCACCTATTATGTGTTATGATCCGTTAACCCCGAAGTGACAATAATCGGGATACTTACCGGTGATGACCGTAATTTGAGGAGTTCATGTATTCACTATGTGTTAATGCTTTGTTCCAGTACTCTATTAAAAGGAGGCCTTAATATCCCTTAGTTTCCAATAGGACCCCGCTGCCACAGGAGGGTAGGACAAAGGATGTCATGCAAGTTCTTTTCCATAAGCACGTATGACTATATTCGGAATACATGCCTACATTACATTGATGAACTGGAGCTAGTTCTATGTCACCCTAGGTTATGACTGTTACATGATGAACCGCATCCGGCATAATTCTCCATCACGGATCCATTGCCTACGAGCTTTCCATATATTGTTCTTTGCTTATTTACTTTTCCGTTGCTATTGTTATCATCACTACAATGTACCAAAAACATTACTTTTGCTACCATTACTTTTGCTATCGTTACCATTACTATCATATTACTTTGCTACTGAACACTTTGCTACAGATATTAAATTTCCAGGTGTGGTTGAATTGACATCTCAGCTGCTAATACTTGAGCATATTCTTTGGCTCCCCTTGTGTTGAACCATTAAATTTGGGTTGAATACTCTACCCTCGAAAACTGTTGTGATCCCCTATACTTGTGGGTTATCACAACTCAACAAACACCTTTGGAGATACCTGTAGCGCATCATTATAATCACACAGTTACGTTGTGATGTTTGATAACACAAAAGGCATTCCTCCGTTATCCGGGATTTGGATAATCTCATAGTCGAAGGAATATGTATTTGACATAAAGAAAGCAATAACAATAAAACTGAATGATCATAATGTTAGGCAAACGGATGTGTCTTGTCCATCACATCATTATTCTAATGATGTGATCCCATTATCAAATGACAACTCATGTCCATGGTTAGGAAACCTTAACCATCTTTGATCAATGAGCTAGTCAAGTAGAGGCTCACTAGGGACACGGTGTTTGTTTATATATTCACACATGTATTTAGGTTTCCGATTAATACAATTCTAGCATGAATCATAAACCTTTATTATGAACAAGGAAATATAAAATAACAACTTTATTATTGCCTCTAGGGCATATTTCCTTCAGTCTCCCACTTGCACATATACTATCAGAAATGTTACAGAGCTCCCACTCACTTTCTTATAAATACGGGCTTCACCGTAATTCTGTATAAAACCATATGCTTTGATCACCTCATCAAAGCGTATATTCCAACTCCGAGATGCTTGCACCAGTCCATAGATGGATCGCTGGAGCTTGCACACTTTGTTATCACCTTTAGGATCGATAAAACCTTCTGGTTGCATCATATACAACTCTTCTTTAAAAATCCATTAAGGAATGTAGTTTCGATGTCCATTTGCCAAATTTCATAAAATGCGGTAATTGCTAACATGATTCGAACAGACTTAAGCATTGCTACGGGTGAGAAAGTCTCATCGTAGTCAAACCCTTGAACTTGTCGAAAACACTTTTGTGATAAGTCGAGCTTTGTAGATGGCGACATTACCATCAACGTTTGTCTTCTTCTTGAAGATCCATTTATTCTCAATGGCTTGCTGATCATTGGGCAAGTCCACCAAAGTCCACACTTTGTTCTCATACATGGATCCTATCTCAGATTTCATGGCCTCAAGCCATCTATCGGAATTTGGGCTCTTCATAGCTTCTTCATAGTTCGTAGGTTTGTCATGGTCTAATAACATGACTTCTAGGACAGGATTACCATACCACATTCATGTGGAACGTGCTCTGTTCGACCTACGAGGTCCAGTAGTAACTTGATCTGAAGTTTCATGATCATCATCATTAGCTTCCTATCTAGTTGGTGTAGGCATCACGAGAACGTATTTCTCTGATGTGCTACTTTCCAAATCGAGAGAAGGTACAATTACCTCATCAAGTTCTACTTTCCGCCCACTCACTTCTTTTGAGAGAAACTCCTTCTCTAGAAATGTTCCATTCTTGGCAACAAAGATCTTGCCTTCGGATCTGTGGTAGAAGGTGTACCGAATTGTTTCCTTAGGGTATCCTATGAAGGCGCACTTCTCCGATTTGGGTTTGAGCTTAACAGGCTGAAGCCTTTTGACATAAGTGTCACAACCCCAAACTTTAAGAAACGGCAACTTAGGTTTCTTGCCAAACCACAGCTCATACGGTGTCATCTGAACGGATTATACGGTGCCCTATTTAACGTGAATGCGGCTGTCTCTAATGCATATCCCCAAAATGATAATGGTAAATTGACAAGAGACGTCATAGATCGCACCATATCTAATAAAGTGCGGTTACGACGTTCGGTCACACCATTACACTGTGGTGTTCCAGGTGGCGTGAGGTGTGAAACAATTCCACATTGTTTTGAATGAAGGCCAAACTCGTAACTCAAACATTCGCCTCTGCGATCAGATCGTAGAAACTTTATTTTCTTGTTACGATGATTCTCTCCTTCACTCCGAAATTCTTTGAACTTTTCAAATGTTTCAGATTTGTGTTCCATTAAGTAGATATACCCATACCTACTCAAATCATCTGTGAATGTTAGAAAATAACGATACCCGCCGCGTGCCTCAACACTCATCAGACCACATACATCGGTATGTATTATTTCTAATAAGTCGTTAGCTCGCTCCATTGTTCTGGAGAACTTAGTCCTTATAGTATTTGCATATCTATGTCGTAGATCAATAGCTTGCGTATAGCTCCCCTGTTTTATTTTTGATATGTTCCTAGAGAAAACTAAGTTGAAAGATGATAGTAGCAGTGATGCGGACTGGCTCCTTGATTTGAGGATTATCCTCATTCCTGCACAGAAGAATTATGTCCTTGGTGCACCGCTAGGTGACAGACCTATTGCAGGAGCAGATGTAGATGTTATGAACGTTTGACAAGCTCGGTATGATGACTAGTTGATAGTTTAGTGCACCATGTTTTACGACTTAGAACTGGGACTTCAAAAATGTTTTGAACGCCATGTAGCATATGAGATGTTCCAAGAGCTGAAATTGGTATTTCAGACTCATGCCCGTTCGAGAGGTATGAGACCTCTGACAAGTACTTTGCGTAGAATATGGAGGAGAATAACTCAGCTAGTGAGCTGTGCTCAAAATGATTCCAAGATTGATAAGATCACCATCGCACACTCCCTCTACCTTCGGGATTAGTATTGGACCTAAATAAATGTTATTTGGTGTTTGCGTTGAGCATACATATGATTGGATCATGTTTATTGCGATACGGTTATTCATTTAAGTCAGAGAATAATTGTTGTTTTGTTTACATGAATAAAACCTTCTATGGTCACACACCCAATGTAAATGGTTTATTGAATCTCGATCGTAGTAATACACATATTCATAATATTGATGCCAAAAGATGCAAAGTTGATAATGATAGTGCAACATACTTGTATCACTGCCGTTTTGGTCATATTGGTGTACATCGCATGAAGAAACTCCATGCAGATGAACTTTTGGATCACTTGATTATGAATCATTTGATACTTGCGAACCATGCCTCATAGGCAGGATGACTAAAACTCCTTTCTCCGGAACAATGGAGCGAGCTGATAACTTATTGGATATAATACATATCGATGCATGTGGTCCAATGAGTGTTGAGGCACGCGGCAGGTATCATTATTTTCTGACCTTCACTGATGATTTGAGTAGATATGGTCATATCTACTTCATGAAACACAAGTCTGAAACATTTGAAAAGTTCAAAGAATTTCAGAGTGAAGTGGAGAATCATCGTAACAAGAAAATAAAGTTTCTATGATCTGATCACGGAGGTGAATATTTGAGTTACGAGTTTGGCCTTCATTTAAAACAATGTGGAATTGTTTCACAACTCACGCCACCTAGAACACCACAACGTAATGGTGTGTCCGAACGTCATAACCGTACTTTATTAGATATGGTGCGATTTATGATGTCTCTTACCGATTTACCACTATCATTTTGGGTTATGCATTAGAGACAGCTGCATTCATGTTAAATAGGGCACCGTCCAAATCCGTTGAGGCGACACCATATGAACTATGGTTTGGCAAGAAACCTAAGCCGTCGTTTCTTAAAATTTAGGGTTGCGACACTTATGTCAAAAGGCTTCAGCCTGATAAGCTCGAACCCAAATCGGAGAAGTGCATCTTCATAGGATACCCTAAGGAAACTATTGGGTACACCTTCTACCACAGATTTGAAGGCAAGATCTTTGTTGCTGAGAATGGAACCTTCCTAGAGAAGGAGTTTCTCTCGAAAGAAGTGAGTGGGAGGAAAGTAGAACTTGATGAGGTAATTGTACCTACTCTCAAATTGGAAACTAGCACATCAGTGAAATACATTCCCGTGATGCCTACAACAACTAGAGAGGAAGCTAATGATGATGATCATAAAACTTCGGATCAAATTACTACTGGACCTCATACGTCGAACAGAGCACGTTCCGCATTAGAGTGGTACGATAATCCTGTCCTGGAAGTCATATTATTAGACCATGGCGAACCTACGAAGTATGAAGAAGCTATGTGTTGGGGAACGCAGTAATTTCAAAAAAATTCCTACGCACACGCAAGATCTATCATGGTGATGCATAGCAACGAGAGGGGAAGAGTGTTGTCCACGTACCCTCGTAGACAGTAAGTGGAAGCGTTATGACAACACGGTTGATTTAGTCTTACGTCTTCACGATCCGAGTACCGAAAGTACGGCACCTCCGCGATCTGCACACGTTTGGCTTGGTGACGTCCCACGGACTCTCGATACAGCTGAGTGTCAAGGGAGAGCTTCGTCAGCACGACGACATGATGACGGTGATGATGAAGCTACCGGCGCAGGGCTTCGCCTAAGCACTACGATGATATAACCAAGGTGGATTATGGTGTAGGGGGCACCGCACACGGCTAAGGGATGAATGATCAACTTGTGTGTCTATGAGGTGCCCCCTGCCCCCTTATATAAAGGAGCAAGGGGGAGTGAGGGAGTCCTAGATTAGGGGGTCCTCGGACTGCCGGACTATATACTTTGGCCGGACTGTTGGACTATGAAGATACAAGATTGAAGACTTCGTCCTGTGTCCGGGTGGGCTCTCCTTTGCGTGGAAGGCAAGCTTGGCAATTCGGATATGTAGATCTCCTCCCTTGTAACTGACTATGTGTAACCCTAGCCCCCTCCGGTGTCTATATAAACCGGAGGGTTTAGTCATAGGACAACAACAATCATAATCATAGGCTAGCTTCTAGGGTTTAGCCTCTACGATCTCATGCTAGATCAACTCTTGTAATACTCATATCATCAAGATCAATCAAGCAGGAAGTACGGTATTACCTCCATCGAGAGGGCCCGAACATTGTGTCCCCCGCCTCCTGTTACCATCCGCCTTAGATGCATAGTTCAGGACCCCCTACCCGAGATCCGCCGGTTTTGACACCGACATTGGTGCTTTCATTGAGAGTTCCACTGTGTCATCACCATAAGGCTTGATGGCTCCTTCGATCATCGGCAACGATGTGATCCAGGGTGAGGTTTTTCTCCCCGGACAGATCTTCGTATTCGGCGGCTTCGCACTGCGGGCCAACTCGCTTGGCCATCTGGAGCAGATCGAGAGCTACGCCCCTGGCCGTCAGGTCAGGTTTGGAAACTTAAACTATACTGCCGACATCCGCGGAGACTTGATCTTGGATGGATTCGAGCCCGTGTCAGGTGCACCGCATAGCCACGACGAGCATGACTTAGCTCTGCCGTCGAATAGTGTTAGGGAGATCACACCTGTGACAACTCCGGCCCTTTGATCCGGAGCAGATCGCGCCGTCCGAGGACGGGTGGATGGACCCCACCACGGAGGCCGCACACTCAGCGGCGATAGAGCCGAATACTGACTTCACCTCCTACGAGACCTGTGTTGCCGGACCCTTGAATTCGTCCCTGGCCACGGGCTCCGAACTGCCTGCGTCCGTGCCTATCGAATCTGATTGGGCGCCAATTATGGAGTTTTCCTCCGCAGATATCTTTCAGCACTCGCCCTTGGGCGACGCGCTGAATTCATTAAGGTCTCTCTCTTTGTCAGAAGGCCCTTGGCCAAACTATGTCCGGCTGGAGTGGGAAGCGGACGATGAAATTCCTTCCCCACCCACCACCCACCTAATATCCACTATCGACGACTTAATCGACATGATTGATTTTGACTCCGAAGACATCGACGGTATGGACGACGATGCAGGAGAGGAACAGGAACCACCGCCCATAGGGCGCTGGACAACCACTTCATCACACGATATATACATGGTGGATACACACAAAGAAAACAATGATGAGGAACAGAAGGATGCAGAGAAGGATAATCCCCTCGAGAAGCAACCAAAGCGACGACGTAGGCGCCGTTCCAAATCCCGCCTCGGCAAAAACAGCGATAACAGCGCAAGAAACAATAATACTGATGACCCACAAGTATAGGGGATCGCAACCGTTTTCGAGGGTAGAGTATTCAACCCAAATTTATTGATTTGACACAAGGGGAGCCAAAGAATATTCTCAAGTATTAGCAGCTGAGTTGTCAATTCAACAACACCTGGAAACTTAGTATCTGCAGCAAAGTGTTTAGTAGCAAAGTAATATGATAGTGATGGTAACGGTAACAAAAGAGTAACGAAAGCAAAGTAATGTTTTTGGTATTTTGCAGTGATTATAACAATAGCAACGGGAAAGTAAATAAGCGTAAACCAGCATATGGAAAGCTTATAGGCATCGGATCAATGATGGATAATTATGCCAAATGTGGTATAACACCCTCGATGCGACTATATCTCCCACGTGTCGGGGCACGACTTAGAGGCATAATCACATTGAAGGCATATGTCGCAAGTAGGGTAATCTTTACAACATCCCATGTAATATAATAACAAAGGGGAGATAACATAGTTGGCTTACACTCGCCACATCAATCAAGTACATGAATAACATTACATCAACCAAACACTCATGGCCCGACTACGGCGCCAAAATAAAAGATAACCCAACATGCGACACGGTCCCGATCACCCCAACTAGGCAGCACTACTGATCATCAGGAAAAGAGACATAGTATCGTTGAGAGTCCTCGTCGAACTCCCACTTGAGCTCGAGCGCGTCACCTGGAGCGGAATCATCAGGCCCTGCATCTGGTGTAATAGTAATCTGTGAGCCACAGGGACTCAGCAATCTCGCACCCTCGCGATCAAGACTATTTAAGCTTATAGGTAAGGCAAGGTAAAAGTATATGTGGAGCTGCACCAAGCGACTAGCAAATATGGTGGCTATCATGTTCGCAAAAGAGAGCGAGAAGAGGAGGCAAAGCGCGAGCGAGAAACTAGAGAGCAACCTGCGCAAACATTACTCCAACACCGTGTCCACTTCCTGGAGTCCGCCGAGAAGAGGCCATCACGGCAACTCACACGGTTGATTCATTTAATTAAATTAAGGTTCAAGTTATCTACAACCGGACATTAACAAATTCCCATCTGCCCATAACCGTGGGCACGGCTTTCGAAAGTTCAAATCCCTGCAGGGGAGTCCCAACTTAGCCCATGACAAGCTCTCACGATCAACGAAGGAATAGACCTCCTCCCGAGACGTTTGGATCAGACTCGGTACCTCGGTTCTTCAAGACACTTCGACAGGTTAAAACAAGACCAGCAACACCACCCAGATGTGCCGACAAATCCCGATAGGAGCTGCACATATCTCGTTCTCAGGGCACACCGGATGAGCAATACGTCGGGTAGGCCAGCCCAGAGTTGCCCCTGGTAGCCCCGGACATCGCTCGGTTGGACCAACACTCAGAGGAGCACTGGCTCGGGGGGGCTAAAATAAGA
The DNA here is from genome assembly GCF_003073215.2 of Triticum urartu. NCBI lineage: Eukaryota > Viridiplantae > Streptophyta > Magnoliopsida > Poales > Poaceae > Triticum > Triticum urartu. The sequence goes on from NC_053026.1 coordinate 353,232,606, forward strand.
TGACCCTCGGGCTCCGGAAACCCAGGGGAAAAGAGGCTAGGTGGAAAATGGTAAAACCAAGGTTGGGCATTGCTGGAAAATCTTTAATCAAGGCGAACTGTCAAGGGGTTCCCATTATAACCCAACCGCGTAAGGAATGCAAAATCCGGGAACATAACACCGATATGACGGAAACTAGGGCGGCAAGAGTGGAACAAAACACTAGGCGAGAGGCCGAGACTTCCACCCTTTACCAAGTGTATAGATGCATTAAGATAACAAGATAATATAATGATATCCCAAAAAGTAAATAAATGTTCCAACAAGGAACGGCTTCCAATCTTCACCTGCAACTAGCAACGCTATAAGAGGGGCTGAGCAAAGCGGTAACATAGCCAATCAACGGTTTGCTAGGACAAGGTGGGTTAGAGGTTTGACATGGCAATTTTGGAGGCTTGAAAGCAAAAGGTAGGCATCGTAGCATTGGCATAGCAAAAGAGCGAGCATCTAGCAAAGCAAAGATAGTAGTGATTTCGAGGGTATGATCATCTTGCCTGCAAAGTTGTCAGAGTTGACTGGATCCTCGAAAGCAAACTCAACGGGCTCCTCGTTAGCGAACTCGTCTCCCGGCTCTACCCAAACAAGACAAACAAGCAACAAATACACAATCAACCACGTGCAAGGATCAAACAATATGATGCAAGGATGATATGCTATGCGGGATGCGATGCGGGATGCATATGCAAGATTTGACAAGGGATGCATGAACCTGGCCTCAAATTGGGAATCCAAGTGTTCCACTGGAAAGATGAGATGAAATTGCTTGAAAATGATATAAAGAACGTCAGAATCGGAGTTACGGTTTGGAAATGGCAAGCGATTCAAATATGACCACGATCTGCGATTTACAACAAGTAGCCATCTAAATGCAATGAGATGAACATGCTACAGCACCCAAACATGACAATAAAATACATGGCAGGGATGCATTCAATATGCTTAACAAAAGTCTAGCACTGAGCTACGGCCAAATTCATCCATTAACAGGTTCAAACAAGCATGGCAAAAATGCATATGGCAAACAGATCTCAGACTTAGTGAAATTAACACTTGTCTGGAATTTTAGATCAGATAGCACTCTTCGGAGCAACAAAACTACATGCTACAAAACCTGAATATGGCAAAGTAAAGCATGGCATGGAGCTACTCAAAGAGCTTACCAAAAGTCTCTTAGTGACCTTGAGACAAAAGGGATCAGAAAATACAATTGCAAGCATGTGAACATGGCAAAAACATAAACAGTTCTCAGACTTAGTGAAAACTGGAGCATGCTGAAACAGATATCAAGTAGGCATGTTTACGAGCTCGATGCACTCACTATAGAGCAAGTAATGGCAAACTAAGCATACACCCATCAAGAATACATAAAAAAACAAGCTAGACATGGCAAGAACAATAGCATAGCATGCACGGATCAACTATAACATCCTCGGCAAAATCGCTAACAAGTAGACAATCTGCCCAGATTCACAAAGTAGCAAAAGTAGAGCTCGATTGGCTCAAGCTAGGGTGCTCCATAATTGCAAACAAAGACATGGATGGATAGAGCACTACAAGATAAACAAAACATCCTTACTGATCATCCTCAAAACAGGCACGGATCACTAGGAAACAACATGAACATATGGCCATATGAGATAAACAGCTCAAGGACTTAGTGAAAAAGCTAAGTCCCTGAAATCAGCATTACCAAGTGCCTCACTTTGCAAGCTTGCACTAGTCACCACACACATCACAAAAATACATGGGTTGCACCTCTGGAAAGATGGCAAAACTCTTAACAAAACATATGTAGAGCTCATGGGCATATCATGCACACAATAATCATGGCAAAAATGACAAATATCTAAATGGAGCAGCAGATCTGACAATTATCTCAAGTAGCCCTATTCTAACAGCATTTCGGGCATCAAGATGAACTCAAATGAAAATGATGCAATGGAATGAAATGATGTACTCTCTGAGATGAACATTTTGATATGCTATATGCCCAAAACGGAGCTACTGATGCAAAGTTACGACGCGATGAACAGGAGCATATGAGTTAGGGTTTCGGGCAAAAAGTCAACCGTCTCAGATCCAGATTTAGATCCAGCCAGCACGGATCCCGAGGTTCGCTGGAGTTACTTTTCACTGGAGGTCGCCGAAGATGGTGGTGGTGGCCGGAGCTCGCCGTAGTCAGAGGAGGACGCCGGAGAGGGTGGTGGTGGCCGCGGGCGTCGGTGGGGAGGCGGGCCGCGGGGGCCGGGGCAGCGCGCACTGGTGGCCGGAGCTGCGGAGCTCGCCGGCGCCAAGGTCGGCAGCAGGGCGGTGAGGGGCAGCACCAGGCGGGCGCGGGCGATGCTGGAGGCGGAGAGGAGGCGCGGGGCGCGGCGGAGAGGCGGGTCACGGGGGCCGGCCTCGGCCCCGAGCGGGCCGGCGGTAGGGTGGAGTGGCCGGCGTGCCACGTGGTGGCCGGTGACAGGTGCGGGCGAAGTGTCCGGTGGCGGCGGACGTTGTCCGGCTGCGCGGAGGTGCGGGGCTAGGGTTTAGGGTGGTTCTGGATCCGAAATTTCGGGGAGGGGATATTTATAGAGGTAGGAGGAGCTAGGAAGCTCCAAATGAGGTGCGGTTTTCGGCCACGCGATCATAATCGAACGCTCTAGATGATGGAGAGGGTTTTGGTGGGTTTTGGGCCAAATTGGAGGGGTGTTGGGCTGCAACACACATGAGGCCTTTTTGGTCCCTCGGTTAACCGTTGGAGTATCAAACGAAGTCCAAATGATACGAAACTTGACAGGCGGTCTACCGGTAGTAAACCAAGGCCGCATGGCAAGTCTCAGACCAATCCGGAAATGTCTAATCCCCACACACGAAAGAAAGCTAGAAAAGGCCACCGAAGGAGAACGAAGTGCCGGAATGCAAAACGGACAACGGGAAAATGCTCGAATGCATGAGATGAACACGTATGCAAATGCAATGCACATGATGACATGATATGAGATGCAAGACAACGATATCAACACACGGAGACAAAAACCCGAACCCGAGAAAATAAAATAACTTAACGCCGGAAACGGCAAGAGTTGGAGTACAAATTGGGAAAGTCATATCCGGGGTGTTACAACACTCCACCACTACGAAAGGATCTCGTCCTGAGATCTAGGACTGAAAGAACGCCGAGTACTCAGAACGGAGGTGATCCTCGCGTTCCCAAGTAGCTTCACGGTCGGAATGGTGTGACCACTTGACTTTGAGCAATTTGATTGACTTATTGCGAGTCTTGCGTCCAGTCTCTTCAAGAATAGCAACTGGGTGCTCACGATATGAGAGATCTTCTTGGAGCTCAATGTCCTTGAAGTTGACGGTGCGGTCAGGAGTCTTGAAGCAATTTCGGAGCTAAGAGACATGGAACACGTCATGAACATTTGCAAAGTTTGAAGGAAGCTCGAGTTGATAGGCGAGATCGCCTCTCTTGCTGACAATCTTGAAAGGTCCCACGTATCTGGGGGCAAGCTTCCCTTTGATACCAAAGCGACGAGTACCTTTCATAGGAGAGACGCGGAGGTAAACATGATCTCCGATCTCGAAAGCCAAATCATGGTGCTTACTATCATAGTAGCTCTTCTGGCGGGATTGGGCTGCTTTGAGGTTATCTCGAATGACTTTGCACATTTCCTCTGCCTCTGTGATTAAGTCATTTCCCAAAAGCTGACGTTCACCGGTTTTAGAACAGTTGAGAGGGGTACGGCACTTCCTTCCATACAGAATTTCAAATGGGGCATTGCCCGAACTTGCTTGAAAACTGTTGTTGTAGGAGAATTCAGCATAAGGAAGACAATCCTCCCACTTCATGCCGAAGGAGATCACACAAGCCCTGAGCATATCTTTAGGAATCTGGTTGACCCGCTCGACTTGACCGCTAGTTTGAGGATGGAAAGCTGTGCTGAAACGGATGTTGGTGCCCATGGCCTTCTGAAAAGAATCCCAAAACTTGGAGGTAAAGATGCTTCCATGGTCTGAAGAGATCACTTGTGGAATACCGTGCAGAGAGACAATTCGAGAGGTATAGAGTTCCGCCAATTGAGCTGCAGTGATCGACTCTTTGATAGGCAGAAAGTGAGCCACCTTGGTGAGTTTGTCGATGACAACGAATATAGCATCATTGCCACGCTTGGACTTTGGAAACCCAGTCACGAAGTCCATCTCAATGTGGTCAAACTTCCATTCTGGAATGGCAAGAGGTTGGAGGAGACCAGCTGGCCTTTGGTGTTCTTCCTTCACTCTTCTGCAGACATCACACTCATTCACGAATTGAGCAATCTCGCGCTTCATTCGAGTCCACCAATAAGCCTGCTTGAGGTCCTGATACATCTTCGTACTCCCAGGGTGGATGGAGAGGAGAGAATTGTGAGCCTCGTTCATGATCACTTTACGAAGTTCACCTTTGGGCACAACAATACGATCCTCGAAGAAGAGAGTGTCCTTGTCATCAAGACGGTAGCACTTGTACTTGGGTTGACTCTTGGCAATCCCAATCTTCACCTTTTTCACCATAGCATCAAGAAGCTGGGCTTGGCGAATCTGGTCTTCTAAGGTAGGAGAGACTTGGAGGTTGGCGAGGAAACCTTGAGGAACAACTTGCAGATTAAGTTTGCGGAAAGCTTCACAAAGCTTGGGTTGATAAGGCTTGAGAATCAGACTGTTGCAATAAGCCTTTCTGCTCAATGCGTTAGCAATCACATTGGCCTTGCTTGGAGTATACTCGATACTCGGATTATACTCTTGAATCATTTTGACCCATCGAGTTTGCCTGAGGTTGAGATTAGGCTGAGTGAAGATGTACTTGAGACTCTTGTGATCAGTGAAAATGTCCACTTTTCTTCCCAATAGAAGATGTCTCCAAGTCAAAAGAGCATGCACAACTGCCGCCAACTCGAGATCATGAGTGGGGTAGTTATTCTCATTAGGCTTCAAATGGCGAGAGGTATAAGCAACAACTTTCTTCTCTTGCATCAACACCGCGCCAAGACCTTGGAGAGAGGCATCACAAAAGACCTCATACGGCTTGGATTCATTAGGCGGAGTCAGAACTGGAGCAGTGATCAATTTCTCTTTCAAAGTGTTGAAAGCAATGTCACACTCCGAAGACCAAACGTACTTGACGTGCTTCTGGAGAAGATTTGAGAGAGGCTTCGCGATCTTAGAAAAGTTTTCAATGAATCTTCGACAGTAGCTTGCGAGACCGAGGAAGCTACGGAGTTGCTTCACGTTCTGAGGAGGTTCCCAATTCACAATTGCAGACACCTTCTCGGGATTCACCGCAATGCCCTTGGCAGAGATGATATGACCAAGATAAAGAACCTCATCGAGCCAAAAATCGGACTTGGAGAACTTGGCGTAGAACTGGTGTTCCCTGAGCTTATCGAGTACCAAACGCAAGTGTTTGGCATGATCTTCCTTGTTCTTCGAGAAAACCAGAATGTCGTCGAGATAGACCAAAATGAAGTCATTGGTGTAGGCATTGAAGATGAAGTTCATCATGCGAGAGAACGTCGGAGGAGCATTGACGAGGTCAAAAGACATGACAGTGTATTCGTATGAACCATAGCTTGTTCTGAAAGCCGTCTTGGGAATATCTTGCTCACGGATTCGAATCTGATGATAACCCATACGGAGATCAAGCTTGGAGAATACTTGGGCACCTTTGAGTTGTTCGAACAGCTCGTTGATGTTGGGAAGTGGGTATTGGTTCTTTATAGTCTTCTTGTTCAATGGACGGTAATCAACACAAAGCAGGTCTGTTCCATCCTTCTTCTTCACAAAAAGAACACCACAACCCCACGGAGAAGAACTAGGCCGGATGAGACCCATTCTTTCTTGAACATCGAGTTGCTTCTTCAGCTCCTTCAACTCTTCAGGTCCGAGCTTGTAAGGACGCTTGCACACTGGTTCCGTGCCAGGCTCAAGATCGATGACGAATTCAACTGGCCGGTGCAGAGGCATTCCTGGAAGCTCTTCTGGAAAGACGTCTTGATATTCGCAAACGACTGGAATCTGCGAGATAGCATCCAGTTCACCCTTCTCATTGAGAGAAAACAGACGGATGGTATCATCACGAGCGGCAAAGACAATTACATCCTCAGACGAATGAGTCAATTGAATCTGCCTGGCTGCACAATCAAAGATGCGCCTTGTGCTTAGTAAGCCAATCCATTCCGAGAATAAGATCAATATCCTAGTTGCCAAGAACCATAGGAGAAGAAAGGAACTTGTAGTCGCCCAAGGTGATAGTAATGTCCGGAGCCATCATTTTAGTGTTCATGAACAAACCCGGAGAAGAAACCGCTATCGGCTTAGGCAAATCAATAGTATGCACATCATGCATAGATGCAAAAGGCTTCGATAAAAAAGATAAAGATGCACCAGTGTCAAAAAGAACTCTTGCGGGAATGTCATTAACAGGAAGGTTACCCATGATCACATCTGGTGAGTCCTCTGCCTGAGCTGCATTCAGCAAGTTGACCTTGGCGGACTTGGTGTTATGCTTGACCATAGCTGTACTTGCCGATCTGACAGGAGGAGGAGGAGGAAGATGCCTCTGGTTGAAACACTTGTTGGCATAGTGACCCTTCTGTTGGCACTTGTTGCACGTGACCTCTGAAAGCGGACGGTGATACGGACCACTCGATCTTGGAGGTTGAGACGAAGTCTTGTTCTGAAAGCCAGGGTTGGGTGGGTGGGAAGATCCACTGCCACCTTTTCTCTTCTGCTGATATGGCTGACGGAACGGAGGAGGAGGAAGCCAATACTTCTGCTGCTTGGCCACTTGAGTAGAGGAAGAAGGAGTAACATCTCTGACTCGCTTCTTGGAAGAATCACACCTCAACTAAGCAGCCTCTTGCTTCAATGCCATGTTGTAGAACTCATCGTACCTCAAGGGCTCAAAGAGAACAAGAGCGAGCTGGATTTCTTCTCTGAGACCACCCCTGAACTAGTATATCATGCTCTTCTCATCAGGGACGTCCTGCTTGGCAAAGCGGGCGAGCTTCTAAAACAACTTGTTGTAGTCATAGACAGACAAAGAGCCTTGCTTCAGGTTGCGGAATTCCTCACGCTTGCTTTCAACCACGCTCTGAGGGATATGGTGAGCTCTGAAATCTTGACGGAATTCATCCCTCCTTGTACTGCTGGAACCATTCTGCAGCTTGATCTTTGAGTTGGAAGGAAGTGAACTTGAAAAAGTCCTCAGGCCTGACGTTACTGCACTCGAAATGCTTGCACAGATCCACAAGCCAATCGTCAGCATCGGTTGCCTCAACACAATTGCTGAAAGTCTTTGGCCCGTTAGCAAGGAACTGGTTGAGTGTAGCAGAGTGATTCTGATTGTTGCCTTGGTTCCCTTGGTTGCCTTGATTGCGCTCTTGAAGAATTTGCATGATCAACTGTGTGTTTGCATTGGTTGCGGCCATCACAGCTTGCCATGCCTCCGGAGGAGGGGGAGGTGGTGGCTGATCAGGATTCGGAGTCGTGCGCGTTGGAGGAGCCATCCTGAAGAGGTTGACATCCATTAGCACATTAATAGACAAATATTGCAGCTGAATCCAACGGAATGAAAATTGCAACATATAGTCTTCACATCCGAACAAAATGAACGAATGCATTCCTCTTGAAATGGTAACATATCCATAAATTGAGAAGCCACGTAGAATTAAGGTAGAGAAATAAATCAACAAGGTACGGATCAAGAACGAATAATCGGTAAGAAATCCCAATCTCAAACCAATATCCGTGGAAGAAGAACTAAAGCTACGAGAATTCCCACCTATGAAATTCCCGAACCTTTCCGGTTAAACAATTAGGTGTTGGGGATACAGGGGAAGCATAATATCTCACCCAAATCTAGCAAATCCTACATCCAGCTGTATCCATCCTTCAACACATAACCGAGAAAAACTTCGGAAACCATCTACCTCAACCTTCGAAAAGCATCCGTTATACAAGTTATGGCGATACTCCCGAACTCCCGCCCCAGTACTGGGTGGCGTCGAGGTTATCTCACCAACGAACTGCATAAAAGAGATTTTCGATGTCGGCGTACTAAACTCAGGTATTCCAGAACTGCAACGATAAAATTATGATGAAAACACCTCAGAGCTCAACTCCCCGGGACACTTCCACAAAACCCCTGACAGGAGGCACCAAGACAATGTTCTCATCATAAAACCATCGGAACGATTCCAAGATACCCGCGTGATCCTAAATTTTTTTTAGTGAAATTTGAGAAGAGAAGAGTCAAAACTCTATGTCAGGATGCCTTACCAGAGCGATGAGGAGACTGGGAAGTAAAAAAGAATTCCTAAACTCTCCGATATATAAATCCTAAATGACTCAAAACATTTTTTCTAGACACAACTCGGCCGCTAAAAACGATCAAGCAATGGGGCTCGTAAGGTCGGGGAAGGCTCTGATACCAACTTGTAACACCCTCGATGCGACTATATCTCCCACGTGTCAGGGCACGACTTAGAGGCATAATCGCATTGAAGGCATATGTCGCAAGTAAGGTAATCTTTACAACATAAGGTAATCTTTACAACATCCCATGTAATATAATAATAAAGGGGAGATAACATAGTTGGCTTACACTCGCCACGTCAATCAAGTACATGAATAACATTACATCAACCAAACACTCATGGCCCGACTACAGCGCCAAAATAAAAGATAACCCAACATGCGACACGGTCCCGATCACCCCAACTAGGCAGCACTACTGATCATCAGGAAAAGAGACATAGTATCGTTGAGAGTCCTCGTCGAACTCCCACTTGAGCTCGAGCGCGTCACCTGGAGCGGAATCATCAGGCCCTGCATCTGGTGTAATAGTAATATGTGAGCCACAGGGACTCAGCAATCTCGCACCCTCGCGATCAAGACTATTTAAGCTTATAGGTAAGGCAAGGTAAAAGTATATGTGGAGCTGCACCAAGCGACTAGCAAATATGGTGGCTATCATGTTCGCAAAAGAGAGCGAGAAGAGGAGGCAAAGCGCGAGCGAGAAACTAGAGAGCAACCTGCGCAAACATTACTCCAACACCGTGTCCACTTCCTGGAGTCCGCCGAGAAGAGGCCATCACGGCAACTCACACGGTTGATTCATTTAATTAAATTAAGGTTCAAGTTATCTACAACCGGACATTAACAAATTCCCATCTGCCCATAACTGCGGGCACGGCTTTCGAAAGTTCAAATCCCTGCAGGGGAGTCCCAACTTAGCCCATGACAAGCTCTCACGGTCAATGAAGGAATAGACCTCCTCCCGAGACGTTCCGATCAGACTCGGTACCTCGGTTCTTCAAGACACTTTGACAGGTTAAAAGAAGACCAGCAACACCACCCAGATGTGCCGACAAATCCCGATAGGAGCTGCACATATCTCGTTCTCAGGGCACACCGGATGAGCAAGACGTCGGGTAGGCCAGCCCAGAGTTGCCCCTGGTAGCCCCGGACATCGCTCGATTGGACCAACACTCAGAGGAGCACTGGCTCGGGGGGCTAAATTAAGATGACCCTCGGGCTCCAGAAACCCAAGGGAAAAGAGGCTAGGTGGCAAATGGTAAAACCAAGGTTGGGCATTGCTGGAAAAGCTTTAATCAAGGCGAACTGTCAAGGGGTTCCCATTATAACCCAACCGCGTATGGAACGCAAAATCCGGGAACATAACACCAGTATGACGGAAACTAGGGCGGCAAGAGTGGAACAAAACACTAGGCGAGAGGCCGAGCCTTCCACCCTTTACCAAGTGTATAGATGCATTAAGATAACAAGATAATATAATGATATCCCAACAAGTAAATAAATGTTCCAACAAGGAACGGCTTCCAATCTTCACCTGCAACTAGCAACGCTATAAGAGGGGCTGAGCAAAGCGGTAACATAGCCAATCAACGGTTTGCTAGGACAAGGTGGGTTAGAGGTTTGACATGGCAATTTGGGAGGCTTGAAAGCAAAAGGTAGGCATCGTAGCATTGGCATAGCAAAAGAGCGAGCATCTAGCAACGCAAAGATAGTAGTGATTTCGAGGGTATGATCATCTTGCCTGCAAAGTTGTCAGAGTTGACTGGATCCTCGAAAGCAAACTCAACGGGCTCCTCATTAGCGAACTCGTCTCCCGGCTCTACCCAAACAAGACAAACAAGCAACAAGGACACAATCAACCACGTGCAAGGATCAAACAATATGATGCAAGGATGGTATGCTATGCGGGATGCGATGCGGGATGCATATGCAAGATTTGACAAGGGATGCATGAAACTGGCCTCAACTTGGGAATCCAAGTGTGCCACTGGAAATATGAGATGAAATCGCTTGAAAACGATATAAAGAACACCGGAATCAGAGTTACGGTTTGGAAATGGCAAGCGATTCAAATATGACCACGATCTGCGATTTACAGCAAGTAGCCATCTAAATGCAATGAGATGAACACGCTACAGCACCCAAACATGACAACAAAATACATGGCAGGGATGCATTCAAGATGCTTAACAAAAGCCTAGCACTGAGCTACGGCCAAATTCATCCATTAACAGGTTCAAACAAGCATGGCAAAAATGCATATGGAAAACAGATCTCAGACTTAGTGAAATTAACACTTGTCTGGAATTTCAGATCAGATAGCACTCTTCGGAGCAACAAAACTACATGCTACAGAACCTGAACATGGCAAAGTAAAGCATGGCATGGAGCTACTCAAAGAGCTTAACAAAAGTCCCTTAGTGACCTTGAGCCAAAAGGGATCAGAAAATACAATTGCAAGGATGTGAACATGGCAAAAACATAAACAGTTCTGAGACTTAGTGAAAACTGGAGCATGCTGAAACAGATATCAAGTAGGCATGTTTACGAGCTCGACGCAATCACTACGGAGCAAGTAATGGCAAACTAAGCATACACCCATCAAGAATACATAAAAAAAACAAGCTAGAAATGGCAAGAATAATAGCATAGCATGCACGGATCAACTATAACATCCTCTGCAAAATCGCTAACAAGTAGACAATCTGCCCAGATTCACAAAGTAGCAAAAGTAGAGCTCGATTGACTCAAGCTAGGGTGCTCCATAATTGCAAACAAAGACATGGATGGATAGAGCACTACAAGATAAACAAAACATCCTTACTGATCATCATCAAAAGAGGCACGGATCACTAGGAAACAACATGAACATATGGCCATATGAGATAAACAGCTCAAGGACTTGGTGAAAAAGCTAAGTCCCTGAAATCAGCATTACCAAGTGCCTCACTTTGCAAGCTTGCACTAGTCACCACACACATCACAAAAATACATGGGTTGCACCTCTGGAAAGATGGCAAAACCCTTAACAAAACATATGTAGAGCTCATGGGCATATCATGCACACAATAATCATGGCAAAAATGACAAATATCTAAATGGAGCAGCAGATCTGACAATTATCTCAAGTAGCCCTCTGCTAACAGCATTTCGGGCATCAAGATGAACTCAAATGAAAATCATGCAATGGAATGAAATGATGTACTCTCTGAGATGAACATTTTGATATGCTATATGCCCAAAAAGGAGCTACGGATGCAAAGTTACGATGCGATGAACAGGAGCATATGAGCTAGGGTTTCGGGCAAAAAGTCAACCGTCTCAGATCCAGATCTAGATCCAGCCGGCGCGGATCCCGAGGTTTGTCGGAGTTACTGTTCACCAGAGGTCGCCGGAGATGGTGGTGGTGGCCAGAGCTCGCCGTAGTCGGAGGAGGACGCCGGAGAGGGTGGTGGTGGCCGCGGGCTTCGGTGGGGAGGCGGGCCGTGGGGGCCGGGGCGGTGCGCACCGGTGGCCGGAGCTGCGGAGCTCGCCGGTGCCAAGGTCGGCGGCAGGGCGGCGAGGGACGGCGCCGGGCGGGCGCGGGCGGCGCTGGAGGCGGAGAGGAGGCGCGGGGAGCGGCGGAGAGGCGGGCCGCGGGGGCCGGCCTCGGGCCCGAGCGGGCCGGCGGCGGGGTGGAGCGGCCGGCGTGCCACATGGCGGCCGGTGACAGGTGCGGGCAAAGTGTCCGGAGGCGGCGGACGTTGTCCGGCCGCGCGGAGGTGCAGGGCTAGGGTTTAGGGTGGTTCTGGATCCGAAATTTCGGGGAGGGGATATTTATAGAGGTAGGAGGAGCTAGGAAGCTCCAAAGGAGGTGCGGTTTTCGGCCACGCGATCGTGATCGAATGCTCTAGATGATGGAGAGGGTTTTGGTGGGTTTTGGGCCAAATTGGAGGGGTGTTGGGCTGCAACACACACGAGGCCTTTTGGGTCCCTCGATTAACCGTTGGAGTATCAAACGAAGTCCAAATGATACGAAACTTGACAGGCGGTCTACCGGTAGTAAACCAATGCCGCATGGCAAGTCTCGGACCAATCCGTGAATGTCTAATCCCCACACACGAAAGAAAGCTAGAAAAGGCCACCGGAGGAGAACGAAGCGCCGGAATGCAAAACGGACAACGGGGAAAATGCTCGAATGCATGAGATGAACACGTATGCAAATGCAATGCACATGATGACATTATATGAGATGCAAGACAACGATATCAACACATGGAGACAAAAACCCGAACCCGAGAAAATAAAATAACTTAACGCCGGAAACGGCAAGAGTTGGAGTACAAATTGGGAAAGTCATATCCGGGGTGTTACATGTGGTTCATCATGTAACAGTCATAACATAGGGTGACACCGAACTAGCTCCAATTCATCAATGTAATGTAGGCATGTATTCCGAATATAGTCATACGTGCTTATGGAAAAGAACTTGCGTGACATCTTTTGTCCTACCCTCCCGTGGCAGCGGGGTCGTAATGGAAACTAAGGGATATTAAGCCCTCCTTTTAATAGAGAACCGGAACAAAGCATTAGCACATAGTGAATACATGAACTCCTCAAACTACGGTCATCACCGGTAAGTATCCCGATTATTGTCACTTCGGGGTTAACGGATCATAACACATAGTAGGTGACTATAGACTTGGAAGATAGGATCAAGAACTCTCATATATTGATGAAAACATAATAGGTTCAGATCTGAAATCATGGCACTCGGGCCCTAGTGACAAGCATTAAGCATAGCAAAGTCATAGAAACATCAATCTCAGAACATAGTGGATACTAGGGATCAAACCCTAAAAAGGCTAACTCGATTACATGATAAATCTCATCCAACCCATCACCATCCAGCAAGCCTACGTTGGAATTACTCACGCACGGTGGTGAGCATCACGAAATTGGTGATGGAGGATGGTTGATGATGATGACGGCGACGAATCCCCCTCTACGGAGCCCCGAACGGACTCAAGATCAGCCCTCCCGAGAGGTTTTAGGGCTTGGCGGCGGCTCCGTATCGTAAAACGCGATAAAATCTTCTCTCTTATTTTTTTCTCCCTGAAAGCAGTTATATAGAGTTGGAGTTGGAGTCGGGAGGTCTCCAGGGGGGCCACGAGGTAGGGGGGCGAGCCCTAGGGGGGCGCCCTCCACCCTCGTGGCAAGGGTGTGGGCCCCCTAGTCTTCATCTTTGGCAAGGATTTTTTATTATTTATCGTAAGATATTCCGTGGAGTTTTAGGTCATTCCGAGAACTTTTGTTTTCTGCACATAAAACAACATCATGGCAATTCTGCTGAAAACAGCGTCAGTCCGGGTTAGTTCCATTCAAATCATACAAGTTAGAGTCCAAAACAAGGGCAAAAGTGTTTGGAAAATTAGATACGATGGAGACGTATCAACTCCCCCAAGCTTAAACCCTTGCTTGTCCTCAAGCAATTCAGTTGACAAACTGAAAGAAATAAAGAAAAACTTTTACAAACTCTGTTTGCTCTTGTTGTTGTAAATATGTCAAGCTAGCATTCAAGTTTTCAGCAAAGATTATAACTAACCACATTTGCAATAATTCTCAGCTCTCATGATTACCCATATCAATAGCATAATCAACTAGCAAGCCATAATAATAAATCTCGGATGACAACACTTTCTCAAAACAATCATAATATGATATAACAAGATGGTATCTCGCTAGCCCTTTCTGAGAATGCAAAACATAAATGCAGAGCACCTTTAAAGATCAAGGACTGACTAGACATTGTAATTCATGGTAAAAGAGATCCAGTCATAGTAACACACAATATAAATTAATAGTGATGAATGCAAATGACAGTTGCGCTCTCCAGCTAGTGCTTTTAATAAGAGGGTGATGACTCAGCATAAAAGTAAATAGATAGGCCCTTCATAGAGGGAAGCAGGGATTTGTAGAGGTGCTAGAGCTCGGTTTTGAAATAGAGGTGAATAATATTTTGAGCGGTATACTTTCATTGTCAACATAACAACCAAGAGATGGTGATATCTTCCATGCTACACACATTATAGGCGGTTCCCAAACAGAATGGTAAAGTGTATACTCCCCCTCCACCAGCAAACATCAATCCATGGCTTGCTCGAAACAACGAGTGCCTCCAACTAACAACAGGTCCCACGGGGAGTTTTATTTTGCAATTATTTTTGATTTAGTTTGCATAAAGCATGGGACTGGGCATCCCGGTGACCAGCCATTTTCTCATGAGTGAGGAGCGGAGTCCACTCCTCTTGAGAATAACCCGCCTAGCATGGAAGATACAGGCAGCCCTAGTTGATACATGAGCTATTCGAGCATACAAAACAGGATGATTATTTGAAGGTTTAGAGTTTGGCACATACAAATTTACTTGGAACGGCAGGTAGATACCTCATATAGGAAGGTATAGTGGACTCATCTGGAATAACTTTGGGGTTTAAGGGATTGGATGCACAAGCAATATTCCCGCTTAGTACAGGTGAAGGCTAGCAAAAGACTGGGAAGTGACCAACTAGAGAGCGACAACAACCATGTACATGCATTAAAATTAATAAACATTGGATGCAAGCATGAGTCGTATATAATCCACCATGAACATAAATATCGTGAAGGCTATGTTGATTTGTTTCAACTACATGCGTGAACATGTGCCAAGTCAAGTCACTTAAATCATTCAAAGGAGGATACCACCCCATCATACCACATCATAACCATCTCAATAGCATGTTGGCACGCAAGGTAAACCATTATAACTGGTAGCTAATCAAGCACGACACAAGCAACTATGATCTCTAATTGTCATTGAAAACATGCTTATTCATAACAAGCTGAATCAAGAACGATGAACTCATCATATTTACAAAAACAAAAGAGGTCGAGTTTGTACCAGCTTTTCTCATCTCAGTCAGTCCATCATATATCATCATAATTGCCTTTCACTTGCACGACCCAACGATGTGAATAATAATAAGAGTGCGCGTGCATTGGACTAAGCTGGAATCTGTGAGCATTTAATAAACAGGAGAAGACAAAGCAATATGGGCTCTTGGTTAAATCAACAATAAAGCAGATAAGAGCCACTTCAACAATTTAATCATGGTCTTCTCCTACTGACCTCTAAAGAAAAGAAAAGAAATAAAACTATTTACACAGGAAAGCTCCCAACAAGCAAAAGAAGAACGGGAAATATTTTTGGGTTTTCTTTTTAATTATTACTACAACAAGAAAAGTAAACTACTACTATTTTTTCTTAAGGTTTATTAAACACACAAGAAGAAAGCATAAAAGGAAATAAACTAGCATGGATGGTACAATGAAAAAGTATGAGCACCGACATCTAGCAATGAGTGTGTGTGAACATAAATGTAATGTCGGTGAGACATATGTACTCCCCCAAGCTTAGGCTTTTGGCCTAAGTTGGTCTATGGCCACAGCTGGCCTGGCGGATATCCATAATAATAGTTGTTGGGGTCGTACTGTGATGAGGAAGAAGAAGGCTCCGATTGCCACTGGCTGGCAATCATCTCCGAATCCACTGATAGTTAGACTGTCATGAAGGATCAAATTGTGGTTCCGGTTCTGGCTCCTCGGCTGGTGCAGGGTTCCGGTAGGCGTGAATAGCCGTCAACGAAACAAGGTACGTGCCTACAGTCAAATCAAACTAAGAAGGAGCAGGCAAGGTAATAGTCTCAGGATGATGTTTATTAAAGAACAATTGACATTTAAGCTCTCCTGCCCTATTCTTAATAATAAAATCATGTGCCACCATACTTTTATAATCTAGATAAACACGAGGAAGCACTTTTTCTTCCTTCTCAGCATGCCTAATAGGTATGTTAAAATGTGCAGCTAGGCGTGTAGCATAGATGCCTCTAAAGATGGGGCCCTTTGTACGGTTCAGACTTAACCATTTAGCAATAATACCGTCCATACTAAAAGTGTTATCACTGTATAAACCTTGGAGCAAAATAATAATATCAGGGATACTAAGGTTTCCACAGTTTCCGCGACCAATTAAGCAACGACTAGCAAATAATGCAAAGTAACGTAAGACAGGAAAATGTATGCTAGTGATTTGTGCATCGGAAACCTTCCTAGTTTCCCCTACAGTGATAGTATCAATAAATCCCTCCACATCATCACGATGTGGTTCTTCTGTCTTGCCCTCAAAAGGGACTAAACAAATCCGACAAAAATCATAAAGTGACATCTCCTCATGCTCATCATATAAATGAAACTCCACCGTAGGTGGTGAGTTCCTAGAATGAAAATGAAAGTTTTGCACAAAGGTATTTGTGAGTAAGAGATACTGATCGCATTGGTCATGGAGGAAAGCGGTGAGGCCTGCATTATGAGCTAATTCATGAAAATCTTCATAAATCCCGGCTGCTCTCAAGAAATCCTCGGAAGGCCATTCACACGCCCGAACCTCCGCGGTGCGCGGCAAATTATACTTAGGCTTCGGTGCCTTTTCCTTCGAGCTTTGGCTCGATGAGCCCCTCAATAATATCCTTATCATTTTCTGAAAAATTCTGAAATTTTTAGTAACTTCAAAATAAAAGTAAACCAAACTCAATAATATTGATAGCAACCACTCCTACAAGTGCCTAGGGCCTATATCATGCATCAAAACTACTTTTGACCATATAAATTTGACATGCAAGCTCAAGAACAGGGTCACCTAAGCAGCAAAAAATTGCAATGAATAAAGCACTAGAACAAAAACTAATTGGACCAATGGAGGAGTCACATACCAAGGAACAATCTCCCCAAGCAGTTTTGTGAGAGGTGCTTTGAGCAAGGAGATCGAAAATGGCAGCAAAGAGGGCTGGAACTCGTGCTTGAGTTGGTTTTTCGTGTTTGTGGGAGGAAGAAGAAGAGGAAGGGTGCATGAATAAGTGGAGGAGGGCCACCATGGGCCCACGAGGCAGGGGGCGCGCCCTTGGGGGGTGGGCGCACCCTCCACCCTCATGGCAAGGTGGTTGGCCCCCCCTGGTGTGTTCTTTGTTCCATAAATCCTCAGATATTCTAGAAAAAATCATATTTAATTTTCAGGGCATTTGGAGAACTTTTATTTTCTAGGTATTTTTATATTGCACGGATAATCAGATAACAGACATAAAATTATTTATTTTTACTTTATTTCAACTAATAACAGAAAGTATAGAGAGGGTACAGAAGGATGTGCTTCTAGTTTCATCCATCTCATGCTCATCAAAAGGAATCCACTAAACAAGGTTGATCACGTCTTGTTAACAAACTCATTCCGATTAACATGAAACCAGAGAAATTCGAATAACACTAGGTTACCTCAACGGGGATATGCACATCCCCAATAATAAGTATATCATATTTCTTCTTCATAGTAGGAAGAGGAAATTCGAAACCTCCAAATATAATCGATGGAATTTTTCCGATAGAATTGATACTATGAACTTGAGGTTGTTTCCTCGCAAAGTGTACCGTATGCTCATTACCATTAACATGAAAAGTGACATTGCCTTTGTTGCAATCAATAACAGCCCCTGCAGTATTAAGAAAAGGTCTTCCAAGAATAATAGACATACTATCGTCCTCGAGAATATCAAGAATAACAAAGTCCGTTAAAATAGTAACGTTTGCAGCCACAATAGGCACATCCTCACAAATACCGACAGGTATAGCAGTTGATTTATCATCCATTTGCAAAGATATTTCAGTAGGTGTCAACTTATTCAAGTCAAGTCTACGATATAAAGAGAGAGGCATAACACTAACACCGGCTCCAAGATCACATAAAGCAGTTTTAACATAGTTTCTTTTAATGGAGCATGGTATATATAGTAGGTACTCCCAGATCTCAAAGTTTCTTTGGTATTCCACCCTTAAAAGTATAATTAGCAAGCATGGTGGAAATTTCAGCTTCTGGTATCTTTCTTTTATTTGTAACAATATCTTTCATGTACTTAGCATAGGGATTCATTTTTAGCATATCAGTCAATCGCATACGCAAAAAGATAGGTCTAATCATTTCAGCAAAGCGCTGAAAATCCTCATCATCCTTTTTCTTGGATGGTTTGGGAGGAAAAGGCATGGGTTTCTGAACCCATGGCTCTCTTTCTTTACCATGTTTCCTAGCAACAAAGTCTTCTTATCATAACATTGATTCTTCGATTGTGGGTTATCAAGATCAACAGCAGGTTCAATTTCTACATCATTATCATTACTAGGTTGAGCATTATTATGAACATCATCATTAACATTTTCATTAGGTTCATGTTCATTGCCAGATTGTGTTTCAACATCAGACATAGAGATATCATTTGGATTATCATGTGGTTTAGCAATAGGTTCACTAGAAGTTTGCACAGTTCTATCATTTTTCTTTTTCTTCCTTTTAGAAGAACTAGGTGCATCAATACTATTTCTCTAAGAATCTTACTCAATTCTCTTAGGGTGGCCTCCAGGATACAAAGGTTCCTGAGTCATTCTACCTGTTCTAGTAGTCACTTTAACAGCATAATCATTTTTCTTACTATTCATCTCATTGAGCAATTCCTTTTGAGCTTTAAGTACTTGTTCTACTTGAGTGGTAACCATAGAAGCATGTTTGCTAACAAGTTTAAGTTCACCTCTAATATTAGCCATATAATCACCCAAGTATTTAGTCATATCAGCATATTGTTTAATTTTCTACCAAAATAAGCATTGAAGTCTTCTTGCTTAAACATAAAATTATCAAACTCATCCAATCACTGACTAGCAATTTTAGTAGGAGGGATTTTAGCTCTATCATGTCTATAGAGAGAATTTACCTTTACTACATGTGTCAGTTTATCGAGGTCTGGAGGTTCTTCAATAAATAAAGGATTAAGATCATATGTTTCTTCAATAGGCGGTAAATTAAGACCATATATTTCTTAAATACGAGGTAAATTCTTAACATCTTCAGCTTTAATACCTTTTTTTCATAGATTTCTTTGCCTCTTGCATATCTTCGGGACTGAGAAATAGAACACCTCTCTTCTTCGGAGTTGGTTTAGGAATAGGATCATTAATTGGAGCAGGATCTGGCTCAGGAGGTGCCCAATTATTTTCATTTGTCAACATATTATTCAATAAGATTTCAGCTTCATCCGGTGTTCTTTCCCTGAAATGAGAACCAGCACAACTATCCAGGTAATCTTTGGAAGCATCGGTTAGTCCATTATAAAAGATATCAAGTATTTCATTTTTCTTAAGAGGATGATTAGGCAAAGCATTAAGTAACTTGAGAAGCTTCCCCCAAGCTTGTGGGAGTCTCTCTTCTTTAATTTGCACAAAGTTGTATATTTCCTTTAAAGTAGCTTGTTTGTTATGAGAAGGGAAATATTTAGCAGAGAAGTAATAGATCATATCTTGGGGACTACGCACACAACCAGGATCAAGAGAATTAAACCATATCTTAGCATCACCCTTTAATGAGAACGGAAATATTTTGAGGATATAAAAGTAGCAAGATCTCTCATCATTAGTGAACATGGTGGCTATATCATTTAATTTAGTAAGATGTGCCACAACAGTTTCAGATTCATAGCCATGAAAAGGATCAGATTCAACCAAAGTAATTATATCAGGATCAATAGAGAATTCATAATCCTTATCAGTAACACATATAGGTGAAGTAGCAAAAGCAGGGTCAGGTTTCATCCTAGCATTTAGACATTGCTTATTCCATTTAGCTAATAACCTTTTGACTTCATATCTATCTTTGCAAGCTAAAATAGCTAAAGAAGCTTCTTGATCAAATAAATAACCCTCAGGAATAACAAGTGATTCTTCATCATCACTTTCATCATCATAATCAGATTCAATATTTTCAATCTCTCTAACCCTAGCGAGTCGTTCCTCGAGAAAATCACCAAGTGGCACAGTAGTATCAAGCATAGAAGTAGTTTCATCATAAGTATCATGTATAGCATAAGTAGCATCATCAATAACATGCAACATATCAGAACGAATAGCAGAAGCAGGTTTAGGTGTCGCAAGCTTACTCATAACAGAAGGTGAATCAAGTGCAGAGCTAGATGGCCGTTCCTTACCTCCCCTCGTAGTTGAGGGATAAATAGTTGTCTTAGCGTCTTTCAAATTCTTCATAGTGTCCAGCAGATATAAATCCCAATTGACTCAAGGAATAGAGCAATGCTCCCCGGCAACGGTGCCAGAAATTAGTCTTGATGACCCACAAGTATAGGGGATCGCAACAATTTTCGAGGGTAGAGTATTCAACCCAAATTTATTGATTTGACACAAGGGGAGCCAAAGAATATTCTCAAGTATTAGCAGCTGAGTTGTCAATTCAACCACACCTGGAAACTTAGTATCTGCAGCAAAGTGTTTAGTAGCAAAGTAATATGATAGTGATGGTAACGGTAACAAAAGAGTAACAAAAGCAAAGTAATGTTTTTGGTATTTTGTAGTGATTGTAACAATAGCAACGGGAAAGTAAATAAGCGTAAACCAGTATATGGAAAGCTCGTAGGCATCGGATCAATGATGGATAATTATGCCGAATGTGGTTCATCATGTAACAGTCATAACATAGGGTGACATAGAACTAGCTCCAATTCATCAATGTAATGTAGGCATGTATTCCGAATATAGTCATACGTGCTTATGGAAAAGACCTCGCATGACATCTTTTGTCCTACCCTCCCGTGGCAACGGGGTCCTTGGAAACTAAGGGATATTAAGGCCTCCTTTTAATAGAGAACTGGAACAAAGCATTAGCACATAGTGAATACATGAACTCCTCAAACTACGGTCATCACTGGTAAGTATCCCCGATTATTGTCACTTCGGGGTTAACGGATCATAACACATAATAGGTGACTATAGACTTGCAAGATAGGATCAAGAACTCTCATATATTGATGAAAACATAATAGGTTCAGATCTGAAATCATGGCACTCGGGCCCTAGTGACAAGCATTAAGCATAGCAAAGACATAGCAACATCAATCTCAGAACATAGTGGATACTAGGGATCAAACCCTAACAAAACTAATTCGATTACATGATAAATCTCATCCAACCCATCACCGTCCAGCAAGTCTACGATGGAATTACTCACGCACGGCGGTGAGTATCATGAAATTGGGGATGGAGGATGGTTGATGATGACGACGGCGACGAATCCCCCTCTCCAGAGCCCCGAACGGACTCTAGATCAGCCCTCCCGAGAGGTTTTAGGGCTTGGCGGCGGCTTTGTATCGTAAAACGTGATGAAATCTTCTCTCTTATTTTTTTCTCCCCGAAAGCAGTTATATAGAGTTGGAGTTGGAGTCGGGAGGTCTCCAGGGGGCCCACGAGGTAGGGGGGCGCCCTCCACCTTCGTGGCAAGGGTGTGGGCCCCCTGGTCTTCATCGTTGGCGAAGATTTTTTATTATTTACCGTAAGATATTCCGTGGAGTTTCAGGTCATTCCGAGAACTTTTGTTTTCTGCACATAAAACAACATCATGGCAATTCTACTGAAAACAGCGTCAGTCCGGGTTAGTTCCATTCAAATCATACAAGTTAGAGTCCAAAACAAGGGCAAAAGTGTTTGGAAAATTAGATATGACGGAGACGTATCAAATACCCCGGTTGACTCCAAAGCAAACGACGACCACATGGACCCAACGACAGAGCAGGATGAACCAGCGGACGGCGAACATAGTACGGAGCCGCTGTCCGATCACGGCGACGCCTAGGGTAAAGCTCATCAACCTGTCTTCGGAGAGGAGAATAGTCCGGGCGACGATGCACACATCATCCCGGAGAGGCACTTGGAGCAAGAGGACCTCCACGGAAGGCTTATTGCCACCGCGAGGAGTCTGAAGAAGCAGAAGCAAAGGCTTAAAGCCGTGCAAAATACACTCAACGGTAGATGGAACAAAGTGCTCGACACTGAAGAAAAGTATGGTGGTAGCTGCCACACAAAGAGCTATCCAAAGCACAAGATGCTGCTTGAATTCAATGACGAGGCTTTAGAGCCTATACAGCCGAAAAATAAAACGGCCGATCAATCGGATCGACCACCCCGTGGCCGCGATAGGGCGGCTAACGATGTCGCACATAAGTCAGCACACGATTCACGTGAGGACTTACACCAAAAAGCCGGTATGACCAGGTCCATCTACGGATCTAGGAAACGTCCTCCTGCACTGAATAAATACCGAACACTACAACCATCAGAATGCCATGACACATCCAAATAGGGGTGCTGTGCACCCCCTATGCTTCACCGATGAGGTTTTGGATCACGAATTTCCAAAAGGATTCAAACCCGTGAACATAGAGGCATACGACGGAACGACAGACCCTGGGGTCTGGATTGAGGACTTTATCCTTCATATCCACATGGCTCACGGAGATGATCTCCACGCCATCAAATACTTGCCCCTCAAGTTGAAAGGACCAGCTCGTCACTGGCTGAAGAGCCTCCCCGAAAACTAAATTGGATGTTGGGAAGAGCTTGAGGATGCTTTTAGGGCTAATTTTGAAGGGAGCTATGTCCAACCTCCGGATGCAGACGATTTAAGTCATATAATTCAACAGCCCGGAGAGTCAGCCCGAAAGCTTTGGAACAG
Organism: Triticum urartu; assembly: GCF_003073215.2. Lineage (NCBI taxonomy): Eukaryota > Viridiplantae > Streptophyta > Magnoliopsida > Poales > Poaceae > Triticum > Triticum urartu. Next base: position 353,255,611 of record NC_053026.1, read on the forward strand.
ATTCCTCAATAAGAAGAATCAAATTGTCGACTGCCCGGACGCCGAAGCCTTAGCGGCTTTCAAACACAATGTCCGGGATGAATGGCTCGCCAAACACCTCGGCCAGGAAAAACCAAGGATAATGGCAGCCCTAACAAGCCTTATGACCCGCTTTTGCGCGGGCAAAGATAGTTGCCTGGCCCGTAGCGGCACTAGCGACCCAGGCACATCTGAAGTCAGGGATGGCAATGGAAAACCACGACGCAATAAAAGCAAGTGCCGAAACAATGAAGACAGCCCAGACAACACGGCGGTAAACGCTGGATTCAGGGGCTCTCGACCTAATCAACGGAAAAAGGCATTCAAAGGCAGTAGAGATGGACCGTCCATCCTAAACAAGATTCTAGACAGATTATGTCAGATTCATGGCACCTCTGACAAACTGGAAAATCACACCAACAGAGAATGCTGGGTCTTCAAGCAGGCCGGCAAGCTAAACACGAAACACAAGGGGAGGGAGACACCAAGTGAAGACGAGGATGAGCCTCGCCAGCAAAACACTAGGGGACAGAAAAAATTCCCACCAGAGGTTAAAACAGTGAACATGATTCACGTAACAAAGAGGAGAAGCAAAGGCGCACTCCGAGACATATGCGCCGTGGAGCCCGTCACCCCCAAGTTCAACCCTTGGTCGGCCTGCCCGATCACTTTTGATCACAGGGATTACCCGACTAGTATCCGGCATGGAGGATCGGCTGCCTTGGTACTAGACCCAATAATTGACGGATACCATCTCACCCGAGTCCTTATGGATGGCGGCAGTAGTCTTAATCTGATATATCAGGACATAGTCCGCAAAATGGGGATAGACCCGACAAGAATCAGCCAAAGCAATACTACCTTTAAAGGAGTAATACCAGGCCCAGAGGCCCGTTGCACGGGCTCTCTAGTACTAGAGGTTGTATTCGATTCTCCCGACAACTTCCAAAGTGAAAAGTTAACCTTCAACATCGCTCCATTCCGAAGCGGCTATCAAGCACTACTCGGAAGAACAACCTTCGCTCATTTTAATGCAATACCGCATTATGCTTATCTTAAGCTTAAGATGCCTGGTCCACATGGCATCATCATAGTTAGTGGAAACACAGAGCGTTCCTTACGTGTGGAAGAATGTGTGGAGGCTTTAGCAGCCGAACACTGAACGGCCGCTCCAAGCAGAATAAATGATCGGTCGTCAAGACCGTGGACACGGCTAGACGAGTCCGGCGCACCACTAGCTTTAACAGCTCAGATAAACCTAAGACTGGGTCGATGGATATACCCCCATAGGTGGTGCTAGGGGCTTCCCACATGTAAAAAGAACTACAGTTTGGCTTGACCTTATTTAGATTGAATTTTAACGGTTTATTAAGAATAACCAATTTTTCGCACGAAAACTTTCACCTGGGCTTTTCTCTATTACAGATGATCATTGTGCTACACCCTCCCAGGATACGGCACAACGGAGACACATGCGCAGACGTGCAGCAGGGCCCCGCTCAAAGGTTTCTTTTTAGATTAAGACCCTATGTAAACCTTTTTTACTGTCTCTTATTGCTTCACACCCTCCGGATACTCAACATAACCAAGAGGAATGCTGGCGTTATTGGCATTTCGTCATGTCAGACTAATGCACGTACCTGGAAATTCAGGGCTTATTATCGAGGGCGTTACTCAGCCCAGTATACATTGTAAAGACCGAATACCTTAGGGAGTGTTTGGCGTCGCGAGTTTGGCCTTATATGCATCTACTCCGAATCATGTCTTTGGTTAATAGTTGGGTTTGCCCGGCTCCCGTGTTTGCTACCTTACATTCCGCTCTATCGGCTAAGGTGGCACCGGGAGAACTACTGTGATTGTACCCTGGTTCATCTGGATGAGCACCTCAGTAGAGAAAGCAGAAAACTAACTGTCATAATAAAGCGCGAGACTGGTCAGCCACTCGAGGACTCAGCGGAATCTTCGCGATTCCTCCACATTAACGAAGGACCGGTTTCCCGGTCATGTATGTATGCACACCGTATTCGGATAAGCACGGAAGTACCATGGGCTATATAGTAGCCCCACTGTCAAACTCCTATGGCTAAGTGAAAGTGTTAAAGCAATATAGTCTGATTGCCTTGTTCGCCGTGCTATCACCTCCTTAATGGACCAAGATGTTGGATCAAGTGTGAATACTGATAAGTCTCCATCGTATCTACTTTTCCAAACACTTTTGCCCTTGTTTTGGACTCTAACTTGCATGATTTGAATGAAACTAACCCGGACTGACGTTGTTTTCAGCAGAATAGCCATGGTGTTATTTATGTGAAGAAACAAAAGTTCTTGGAATGACTGGAAACTTCACGGAACGTATTTTTGGAAATAATAAAAAATCCTTGCAAAAGATGAAGACCAGGGGGCCCACACCCTAGCCACGAGGGTGGGGGCGCGCCTGCCCCCCTAGGCGCGCCCCCTGCCTCGTGGGCCCCCTGGAGCTCCTCAGACCTCAACCCCAAATCTATATATTTGCTTTCGGGGAGAAAAAAATCGAGAGAAGGATTCATCGCATTTTACGATACGGAGCCACCACCAAGCCCTAAACCTCTCGAGAGGGCTGATCCGGAGTCCGTTCGGGGCTCCAGAGAGGGGAATCCGTCGCCATCGTCATCATCAACCTTCCCCCATCACCAATTTCATTATGCTCACCGCCGTGCGTGAGTAATTCCATCGTAGGCCTGCTGGACGGTGATGGGTTGGATGAGATTTATCATGTAATCGAGTTAGTTTTGTTAGGGTTTGATCCCTAGTGTCCACTATGTTCTGAGATTGATGTTGCTATGACTTTGCTATGCTTAATGCTTGTCACTAGGGCCCGAGTGCCATGATTTCAGATCTGAACCCATTATGTTTTCATCAATATATGAGAGTTCTTGATCCTATCTTGCAAGTCTATAGTCACCTACTATGTGTTATGATCCGGCAACCCCGAAGTGACAATAATCAGGACCACTCCCGATGATGACCGTAGTTTGAGGAGTTCATGTATTCACTATGTGTTAATGCTTTGGTCTGGTACTCTATTAAAAGGAGGCCTTAATATCCCTTAGTTTCCGCTAGGACCCCGCTGCCACGAGAGGGTAGGACAAAAGATGTCATGCAAGTTCTTTTCCATAAGCACGTATGACTATATTCGGAATACATGCCTACATTACATTGATGAATTGGAGCTAGTTCTGTGTCACCCTATGTTATGACTGTTACATGATGAACCGCATCCGGCATAATTCTCTATCACCAATCCATTGCCTACGAGCTTTCCATATATTGTTCTCTGCTTATTTACTTTTCCGTTGCTATTGCTATCATCACTACAAAATACCAAAAACATTACTTTTTCTACCATTACCTTTTGCTATAGTTACCACTACTATCATATTACTTTGCTACTAAATACTTTGTTGCAGATATTAAGTTTCCAGGTGTGGTTGAATTGGCAACTCAGCTGCTAATACTTGAGAATATTCTTTGGCTCCCCTTGTGTCGAATCAATAAATTTGGGTTGAATACTCTACCCTCAGAAACTATTGCGATCCCCTATACTTGTGGGTTATCAAGACTATTTTCTAGCGCTGTTGCCGGGGAGCATAGATCTATTCTTTGAGTCACTTGGGATTTATATCTGTTTATCATTATGAAGAACTTGAGAGATCCAAAAACCAAGATTTATCCCTCAACTACGAAGGGAGGTAAGGAACTGCCATCTAGCTCTGCACTTGATTCACCTTCTGTTTTGAGTAAGCTTGTGACACCTAAACCTGCTTCTGCTATTCATTCTGATATGTCGCATGTTATTGATGACGCCACTTCTGCTATGCATGATACTTATGATGAAACTACTTCTATGCTTGATACTACTGTGCCACTTGGTGAATTTCTTGATGAACAACTTGCTAGGGTTAGAGAGAATGAAATTATTGAAACTGATAATATTGACGAAAGTGATGATGAAGACTCTCCCCCTAATCAATATGAATCGCCTGTTATTCCTGAGGGTTATGTTTTGGAAAAAGAAGCTGCTCTAGCTATTTTAGCTTGCAAAGATAGATACGATCTCAAGAGGTTATTAGCTAAATGGAAGCAGCAATCTCTTAATGCTAGAATGAAACCTGACCCTACTTTTGCTACTTCACCTATCTGTGTTACTGATAAGGATTATGAATTCTCTGTTGATCCTGATATAATTAGTTTGGTTGAATCTGATCCTTTTCATGGCTATGAATCTGAAACTGTTGTGGCACATCTTACTAAATTAAATGATATAGCCACCCTATTCACTAATGATGAGAGAACTCGTTACTTTTATATCCTTAAAATATTTCCGTTCTCATTAAAGGGTGATGCTAAGATATGGTTTAATTCTCTTGATCCTGGTTGTGTGCGTAGTCCCCAGGATATGATTTATTACTTCTCTTCTAAATATTTCCCTGCTCATAAGAAACAAGATGCTTTGAGGGATATATATAATTTTGTGCAAATTGAAGGAGAGAGTCTCCCACATGCTTGGGGGAGGCTTCTCCAATTACTTAATGCTTTGCCTGATCATCCTCTTAAGAAAAATGAAATACTTGATATCTTCTATAATGGACTAATCAATGCTTCCAGAGATTACCTGGATAGTTGAAATTCTATTGAAGCTCAAATTCTATTGAATAATATGTTGACAAATGAAAATAATTGGACACTTCCTGAGCCAGCTCCTGAGCCTATTTCTAAACCTACTCCGAAGAAGAGGGGTATTCTATTTCTCAGTCCTGAAGATATGCAAGAGGCAAAGAAATCCATGAAAGAAAAGGGTATTAAAGATGAAGATGTTAAGAATTTACCTCCTATTGAAGAAATACACGGTCCTAATTTACCACTTGTTGAAGAAACATATGATCTTAATCCATTACCTATTGAAGAAATACATGGGTAGTAAAGGTAAACTCTCTCTACAGATATGATAAAGCTGAAATCCCTCTTACTAAGTTTGCTCGCCAATGCTTAGATGAGTTTGATAGTTTTATGGTGAAGCAAGAAAATTTTAATGCTTATTTTGGTAGACAATTGAAATACAATTCAAATATGCTTGAACACTTGGGTGATTATATGGCTAATGTTAAAGGAGAACTTAAACTTATTAGCAAACATGCTTCTATGGTTACCACTCAAGTAGAATAAGTACTTAAAGCTCAAACTGATTTTCTCAATGAACTGAATAGTACTAATAATGATAATGATGTTAGAGTTATGACTAGAGGTAGTAAAATGACTCAGGAACCTTTGTATCCTAAAGGCCACCCTAAGAGAATTGAGCAAGATTCTCAGAGAAATAATATAGATGCACCTAGTCTTTCTAAAAGGAAGAAAAAGAAAAATGAGAGGACTTTGCATGCTTCTAGTGAACCTATTGCTGAAACACCTGAGAATCCAAATGATATTTCTATTTCTGATGCTGAAACACAATCTGGTAATGAACCTGAAACTAGTGATAATGTTCATGATGATGCTCAACCTAGTAATGATAATGATATAGAAATTGAACCTATTGTTGATCTTGATAACCCACAATCAAAGAATCAACGTTATGATAAGAGAGGCTTTGTTGCTAGGAATCACGGAAAGGAAAGAGAGCCTTGGGTTCAGAAACCCATGCCTTTTCCTCCCAAACCATCCAAGAAAAGGGATGATGAGGATTTTGAGCGCTTTGTTGAAATGATTAGACCTATCTTTTTGCGTATGCGATTAACTGATATGCTCAAAATGAATCCTTATGCTAAGTATATGAAAGAAATTGTTACTAATAAAAGAAAGATACCGGAAGCTGAAATTTCCACCATGCCTGCTAATTATACTTTTAAGGGTGGAATACCAAAGAAACTTGGGGATCCAGGAGTACCCACCATACCATGCTCCATTAAAAGAAACTATGTTAAAACTGCTTTATGTGATCTTGGAGCCGGTGTTAGTGTTATGCCTCTCTCTTTATATCGTAGACTTGATTTGAATAAGTTGACACCTACTGAAATATCTTTGCAAATGGCTGATAAATCAACTGCTATACCTGTCGGTATTTGTGAGGATGTGCTTGTTGTAGTTGCAAACGTTACTATTTTAACGGACTTTGTTATTCTTGATATTCCCGAGGACGATAGTATGTCTATTATTCTTGGAAGACCCTTTTTGAATACTACAGGGGCTGTTATTGATTGCAACAAAGGCAATGTCACTTTTCATGTTAATGGTAATGAGCATACGGTACACTTTCCGAGGAAACAACCTCAAGTCCACAGTATTAATTCTATTAGAAAAATTCCATCAATTATTTTTGGAGGTTTTGAATTTCTTCTTCCTACTCTCAAGAAGAAATATGATATTCTTATTGTTGGGGATGTGCATATCCCCATTGAGGTAACCTAGTGTTATTCAAAAATTCTCCGGTTCCATGTTATTCAGAATGAGTTTGTTAACAAGACTTGATCAACCTTGTTAATGGATTCCTTTTGATGATCATGAGATGGATGAATTAGAGAACACAACTCTCTGTACCCTCCTTTTACTTTCTGTTATTTATATTAAATAAAATAAAAATAGTATTTTCTGTCTATTATCTGAATTATCCGTGCAATATAAAAATACCCCAAAAATAAAAGTTCTCCAAATGCCCTAAAATTTAAATATGATTTTTTCTGGAATATTTGAGAATATTTGGCACTGAGAACACAACAGGGGGGCATCCACCTGGCCACGAGGGTGGAGGGTGCGCCCCCTACCTCATGGGCCCATGGTGGCCCTCCTCCACTTATTCCTGCACCCACACACTCCTTCTTCCTCCCACAAACATGATTATCTAGTTCAAAACCGAGTCCAAGCTCATTTTTCTGCCATTTTTGATCTCCTTGCACAAAGCTCCTCTCACAAAACTGCTTGGGGGGGGGGGTTGTTCCTTGGTATGTGACTCCTCCATTGGTCCAATTAGTTTTTTTTTCTAGTGCTTTATTCATTGCAAATTTGTGCTGCCTAGGTGACCATGTTCTTGAGCTTGCATGTCAAATTTATACGGTTCCAAGTAGTTTTGATGCATGATATAGGCTCTAGGCACTTGTAGGAGTAGTTGCTATCAATATTGTTGAGTTTGGTTCACTTTTATTTTTGAAGTTACTAAAAATTTCAGAAATTTTTCAGAGGAAGAAATATGTTTAGGAAAATGTACCAAGGTGGCTCTTCAAGGAAACAAGAGCCTAGGCTTGCAATGCGTGATGCTGATGATGTGCCACCAAGGGACGCTCCAGTGCGGCACTGTGAATGTCCTTCAGAGGACTTTATGGATCGAGCGGAAATCAAGGAAGAATTTAACACATATTTGCGTAACACTGATCTTGTGAGCTTCGAGGAGGAAAAGTGCCGCAAGTACCACTATCTCACTAGTTCCTTTCTGAGGAGGTTTGAATTTTCATCTTCACGCAATTCTCCAACTGTCCTGTTTGATCTTTATAAAAAATCTTATACGATGGACTTAGAGGATTTTACCACTACTTGCAAACTTCCACAATGGGGTAGTGTCAGGGAACCTCGCAAATCTGAATTTAGAGATTTTCTTGCTAGTATAACTGTGGGGGAATCTAGAGATATAACACAAGCTACCATAGGGAGCATTCACTTTCCTGCTATACATTATTTTGCTCTCTTCATAGGTAGATGCATTAATGGTAAAGATGAGGCATGTCACATGTGTGTCCCTGACCTCAGTATTCTTAGGAGTGCTGTGTTAGGAGATAAATCTTATAATTTCGGAGGCATTGTTGCATGTAGTTTGCATTTAATAGATTTAATGGAGATTTCTTTGGTGGAATTTATGCAACCCACATAGCTAATTTTCTTGGTATAACCGTACGTGAAGATGATATTGAGTTGCCTCCTGCTTATTTGGATTATAAGGCTATGGTTCGTCATTAGTTTGTTGAGAGGAACGATCAGTTCCTCCAGTACCGACTAATCTTTGATAGACGACGCACCTATCACGTCACTCTCCCTGCTTCTACTTTCTTTGACTTTCAGGCAAAAAGGAGATATTTTATAACCAGAGAGGAAGCGGAAGAGTATAAGAGGAGAGTTGAGATAGCTCGCCTCCAAGCTGCAGCCCACGATGCAATGACTGCTGCATTGCAGTACGACCCCAACTATTACTATGGATATCCGCCAGGCCAACCGTGGCCATAGACGAACTTAGGCCAAAAGCCTAAGCTTGGGGGAGTATGTATTTCCCACTGACATTACATTCATGTTCACACACTCATTGCTAGATGTCGGTGCTCATACTTTTTCATTGTATCATCCATGCTAGTTTATTTTCCTTTTTTATGCTTTCTTCTTGTGTGTTTAATAAACCATAAGAAAAAAAATTAGTTGTAGCTTTTAGCTAGTTTTAATTTCCATGCTTGTAGTAGTAATTAAAAAGAAAACCCAAAAAGATTTCCTGTTCTTCTTTTGCTTGTTGGAAGCTTTCCCATGTAAATAGTTTTATTTCTTTTCTTTTCTTTGGGGGTCGATAGGAGAAGACCATAATTAAATTCTTGAAGTGGCTCCTATATGCATTATTGTTGATCTCACAAAAGAGCCCATATTGCCTTGTCTTCTCCTATTTATTGAATGCTTGCAGATTTCAGCTTAGTCCAATGCACATGCACTATTATTATTATCCACATCGTTCGGTCATGCAAGTGAAAGGCAATTATGACGATATATGATGAACTTATTGAGATGAGAAAAGCTGGTATGAACTCGAAATCTCTTGTTTTTGTAAATATGATTAGTTCATCGTTCCTGATTCAGCCTATTATGAATAAACATGTTTGCAATGACAACTAGAGATCATAGTTTGTTGTGCAATGCTTAATTAGCTAGGAGCTTATAATGGTTTACCTTGCGTGCCAACATGCTATTAAAATGGTTGTGATGTGGTATGATAGGGTGGTATCCTCTTTTGAACGATTCGAGTGGCTTGACTTGGCACATGTTCACACATGTAGTGGAAACAAAATCAACATAGCCTCTACGATATTTATGTTCATGGTGCATTATATCCTACTCATGCTTGCATTCAGTGTTGATTAATTTTAATGCATGTTCATGACTGTTGTCACTCTCTAGCTGGTTGCTTCCCAGACTTTTTCTAGCCTTCACCTGTACTAAGTGGGAATACTGGTTATGCATCCAACTCCATAAACCCCAAAGTTATTCCATATGAGTCCACCATACCTACCTATATACGGTATCTACCTGCTGTTCCAAGTAAATTTGTATGTGCCAAACTCTAAACCTTCAAATAAATATCTTGTTTTGTATGCTCGAATAGCTCATGTATCAACTAGGGTTGTCCGTATCTTCCATGTTAGGTGGGTTATTCTCAAGAGGAGTGGACTCCGCTCCTCACTCACGAGAAAATGGCTGGTCACCGGGATGCCCAGTCCCATGCTTTATGCAAATCAAATCAAAATAATTGCAAACAAACCTCCCCTTGGGACTCTTGTTAGTTGGAGGCACTCGTTGTTTCGAGCAAGCCATGGATTGATTCTTGTTGGCGGAGGGGGAGTATAAACTTTACCATTCTATTTGGGAACCGCCTATAATGTGTGTAGCATGGAATATGTCGCCATCTCTTGGTTGTTATGTTGACAATGAAAGTATACCGCTCAAAATATTATTCACCTCTATTTCAATCCCGAGCTCTGGCACCTCTACAAATCACTGCTTCCCTCTGCAAAGTGCCTATCTATTTACTTTTATGTTGAGTCATCATCCTCTTATTAAAAAGCACCAGTTGGAGAGCACCAGTATCATTCGCATTCATTACTGTTAGTTTACATTGAGTATGACTTGACTGGTTCTCTTTTACCATGAATTACAATGTCTAGTCAGTCCTTGATCTTTAAAAGTGCTCTGCATTTTTGTTTTGCGGTCTCAGAAAAGGGCTAGCGAGATACCAACCTGTTATATCATATTATGATTGTTTTGAGGAAGTGTTGTCATTCGATATTTATTATTATTGCTCGTTAGTTGATTATGCTGATGATATGAGTAAACATGAGACCTAAGCGTTATTGTGAATATGGTTAGTTTATAATCTTTGCTGAAAACTTGAATGCTGGCTTTACATATTTACAACAACAAGAGCAAACAGAGTTTGTAAAAGTTTTTCTTTATCACTTTTAGTTTATCAACCGAATTGCTTGAGGACAAGCAAATGTTTAAGCTTGGGGGAGTTGATACATCTCCATTGTATCTACTTTTCCAAACACTTTTGCCCTTGTTTTGGACTCTAACTTGCATGATTTGAATGAAACTAACCCGGACTGACGCTGTTTTCAGCAGAATTGCCATGGTGTTATTTATGTGCAAAAACAAAAGTTCTCGGAATGACCTGAAACTTCATGGAACATATTTTTGGAAATAATAAAAAATCCTTGCAAAAGATGAAGACCAGGGGGCCCACACCCTAGCCACGAGGGTGGGGGCGCTCCTGCCCCCCTGGGCGCACCCCCTACCTCGTGGGCCCCCTGGAGTTCCTCCGACCTCAACCCCAACTCTATATATTTTCTTTCGGGAAAAAAAATCGAGAGAAGGATTCTTCGAATTTTACGATACAGAGCCGCCGCCAAGCCCTAAACTCTCTCGGGAGGGCTGATCTGGAGTCTGTTCGGGGATCCGGAGAGGGGAATCTGTCGCCATCGTCATCATCAACCTTCCTCCATCACCAATTCCATGATGCTCACCGCCGTGCGTGAGTAATTCCATCATAGGCTTGCTAGATGGTGATGGGTTGGATGAGATTTATCATGTAATCGAGTTAGTTTTGTTAGGGTTTGATCCCTAGTGTCCACTATGTTCTGAGATTGATGTTGCTATGTCTTTGCTATGCTTAATGCTTGTCACTAGGGCCCGAGTGCCATGATTTCAGATCTGAACCTATTGTGTTTTCATCAATATATGAGAGTTCTTGATCCTATCTTGCAAGCCTATAGTCACCTACTATGTGTTATGATCCGGCAACCCCGAAGTGACAATAATCGGGACCACTCCCGGTGATGACCGTAGTTTGAGGAGTTCATGTATTCACTATGTGCTAACGCTTTGGTCCTGTACTGTATTAAAAGGAGGCCTTAATATCCCTTAGTTTCCGCTAGGACTCCGCTGCCACGGGAGGGTAGGACAAAAGATGTCATGCAAGTTCTTTTCCATAAGCACGTATGACTATATTCGGAATACAAGCCTACGTTAGATTGATGAATTGGAGCTAGTTCTGTGTTACCCCATGTTATGAGTGTTAGATGATGAACCGCATCCGGCATAATTCTCTATCACCGATCCATTTCCTATGAGATTTCCATATATTGTTCTCTGCTTATTTACTTTTCCGTTGCTATTGCTATCATCACTACAAAATACCAAAAACACTACTTTTGCTACCATTACCTTTTGCTATCGTTACCACTACTATCATATTACTTTGCTACTAAATACTTTCCTGAAGATATTAAGTTTCCAGGTGTGGTTGAATTGACAACTCAGCTGCTAATACTTGAGAATATTCTTTGGCTCCCCTTGTGTCGAATCAATAAATTTGGGTTGAATACTCTACCCTCGAAAACTGTTGCGATCCCCTATACTTGTGGGTTATCAAATACGCGCTTTTCCGAACACCCCCGCATTATATGCGTGGGGGCTGAAGCCGACGACTGCAAACTTTCAGGTTATATACATACATAAACGGCTGAACAAGAGGCATCATAATACTTTCAGGCAAAAGTATAAACACATCCTTTATAATCCAAATAGCATTGTTTTTACAATTGGGATACATGTCACTCGAACATGATACTCTTCGAGCACTGAGCCTCTATTAAACGAGCGCCTTCTAGGACTTCTTCAAAATAGTGCTCGGCCGAGACCTGGCCTACGGCCGGACCCCGGGTTGCAATAGCGGTGGCATCCATCTCCGCCTAGTATGTCTTAACACGGGCAAGAGCCATCCGCGCACCCTCTATGCATGCCGACCTCTTTGCAGCGTCGATATGCGGCACAACACCAAGGAATCGTTGCATTAAACCAAAATAACTATGCGGCTTTGGTCCTTCTGGCCAAAGATGATCCACGACAGACCTCATGGCAAGCCCGGACAACCTATGGAGCTCAGCCCACTCGGCCATTTGCTCATTTAACAGCAGCGGAGGCGTTGGAGCACTGAACTGTGACCAGAACAATCTTTCCACTTCATGATCTTTCCGATCTTTGAAAAAATCAATCGCATCAGCAGCACTCATTGCCAGATCTGAATACGTGTCTGCAACACTCCATAATTGATCCAGAGGGGCATACTTCGGATCTCCGAACTTCGTCCGCAACAAAAAGGGCTTCCCAGCCGTGATATCTCCGACCTGACGGAGCTCCTCCTTCGCCGCTCTGATTTTAGAGCGGGTTTCCTTGGCTGCTACCATGGCTTTCTTCAGGTCTGCCGCTTTCGCTTGGCTTTCCTTTTCAAGAAGCTCATACCGGTCGGCGGCATCCTTCAACTCAACAGCCATCTTGGCTATTTTATCTTCGCTCTGGCGATGAGCAGCCCGTTCGGCTCTTAACTCTTCGGCCGCCTTCAGGGCGGCTGCATCACTTCTCCTGTCTTGTTCCTTGGCTCGGGCAAGCTCCGCCTGAAGGGTCTCCACGACGACAGCTCCATCTGCAGTCACAGCATGTTATAGATACTAGCATCATGCTCCTCTTAATATCTGTTGACCACCGGAGAATACATACCCTGTGCCTCGTCAAGCCGCTTGTTCACAAGCACGATGTCGGCATCTGTAGTATCAAGTTGCCGCCTCAGTCCGGCAAACTCAGCAGTCCGGCCAGCCGTCGGACCATCAGCCGCCTGCACATGAAAGCAGCGCGATCATTACCTGGGACTATGATCCTCTATTTGCCGCCTCGGGATAGCAACCAGAGTCTCAGGGGCTACTATCTGTATAGAGCACACCTAGCGTGTGCGGTACCGCCAAAAATTTATATATTACTTTGCGTACCTCAAAGCCTCTTAGCAGACTCATAAAAGCTTCATGCAACCCACTTTTGGCGGATGAAATCCTCTCAACCACCGTACCCATTAAAGTACGATACGCCTCTGAGATACCCGCTTGCTCCAAAAGACCCATCAGTGCATCCGGTTGTGCACCGGACAGTTCCAGACTCTTTCTGTTGCTCTCCTTAGGAGTCGAATGCTCCGGACTTCGGTGGCCGAAGGGTTACCTTCTAGCCTCGGCGGATCAGGAGAAATCCTCAGTGATGACACCTCAGGGTCGTCCGCCCCAGGAGGCAGGGAGACAGGGGGGAGGCATTTCACTCTCCATCATCTTCGGAAGAAGATCCCCCGAAGACGAACTCTGTTGAGAAGGGCTACGAGCCGGACTGCAAGATATATGTCTCGGTTATTGTCCTCGGAGATAAAGCAGGATATATTTACCAAAAGTACTCTTGATTCACTTACAGCTCGGTGGAGGGCTGGCCCCCTTGCGGGCACTGTGTGGTAAGGACGCCCTCTGGGGCAGGGCCCCCTGGCGAAGGTTTCTTCCCTCGTTTGGAAACCTTCGTTTCCAAGTCTTCAGAGGCGGTCCTTTTCCTTCCTTGGGGAGAGGGGATTCTAGATTCTTCTCCCTGATTATCCTCCTTCGCGGAGACACTAATCCCCCCGGTTTGGATGAGTAATGCGTGAGGGCTGCTTTCGGCTTCTTTATTCCTCCCTTTATCTTCCCCTAATGGCACTTGATAAAGTGCGTGCTCAAGCATCCTGGCTAGTACATGATCCGGTGAGCCTTCGGGAAGGGGGGCCGAGCACCTGATCATCTTCGCCTTTCTTATCCAGTCCTGGCCAAGAGCAATTCTTTCAGAATGATGTTATGACAAATGAAAAGACGGTGTGTTCGGCCACAGAATTACTTACATGGGTATCTGGACGATTGTAGTTTAGACCCGCATCCTCAGTGGTGTCCGGACACTTTATTCGTGACCCGAAGAACAATCCATACATCCCTTCGAGCGTCACACCGAAGAATTGCTGAATAGTTCGCGATCCTTCCGGGTTGAACTCCCACATACGGAGAGATCGATGTTGGCATGGTAGGACCCGACGAACTAGCATAACTTGCATTACCTTGACGAGACTGACATCCCTCTTGAGGAGATCTCGAATGCGACTTTCCAATGTCGGCACGTCATTAACTGGCCCCCAGTCCAGCCCCTTGTTGACCCATGACACCAGTTGTGGCGGGGGGCCCGAACAAAAGGCGGGGGCAGCTACCCACTTAGTACTTCAGGGAGCTGTGATGTAAAACCACTCCCGCTGCCATAAGATGGACACCTCCGGGAAGGAACCCTTTGGCCATGGAGCATTGGCGCCTTTGCTTATTATGGCACCTCCGCATTCTGCGTGTCGCTCATCGATCAACTTTGGCTTCACATTGAAGGTCTTGAGCCATAAGCTGAAGTGTGGGGTGATGCGGAGGAAGGCCTCACACACGACGATAAATGATGAGATGTGAAGGATGGAATCTGGGGCTAGATCGTGGAAATCGAGCCCGTAATAGAACATAAGCCCTCTAACAAAGGGACCAAGACTAAATCCTAGCCCTCGGAGGAAGTGTGAAACAAATACGACACTCTCATTGGGTTCGAGAGTGGGGATGACCTTCCCTTGAGCAGGCAGCCTATGCGAGATTTCAACGGTCAGATACCTGGCTTCCCTTAGCTTCTTAATGTCCCCCTCTGTGACAGAGGAGGCTGTCCACCGGCCTTGATGGTTGGATCTGGACATGGTTGAAGGTCCGAAGCGCTTAGCCTGAGCCTTGGGTGTTGGAACTCAAGGTGGGGGAGGGGAAGGATCGAGCGCGAGGAGAAAAGGACAGGCCTTGGCCCCTTTATAAAGAGGATGAATATCAAGCGTCCTTCGCATGGCCGTTCGGAACTTGCCTAAAATCGAGGAGTCATACCAGCAGGCGCGATTGGCTTACCCACACCCGTATTGATGAGAATCCCGTGATAAGGGACATGATCTCTGCTTCGACCAGACGTGCCATGAAAACCGCCTCGCAATATGTGCAGTAGCTGGTTGAGAAAAATGGTTCGAATAATGACCAGGCCATGGCGTGATGTCGCGTTATGAAAAGTTGTCAGCAGATTAGATTTGTGGAAATATTATACTCTCTACGATGGTATGTGGAATTTGTTTTGCAGAGCCGGACACTATCCTTGTGTTCGAAATATTCTATGGAGTATTCGGAGGAGGAACCCTCCTTGCAATACCGAAGACAATCTGCGCGCGGGACTCATCGTCATTGAAGCCTGGTTCAGGGGCTACTGAGGGAGTCCTGGATTAGGGGTCCTCGGACTGCCGGACTATATACTTTGGCCGGACTGTTGGACTATGAAGATACAAGATTGAAGACTTTGTCCCGTGTCCGGGTGGGACTCTCCTTTGCGTGGAAGGCAAGCTTGGCAATTCAGATATGTAGATCTCCTCCCTTGTAACCGACTCTGTGTAACCCTAGCCCCCTCCGGTGTCTATATAAACCGGAGGGTTTAGTCCGCAGGACAACAACAATCATAATCATAGGCTAGCTTCTAGGGTTTAGCCTCTATGATATCGTGGTAGATCAACTCTTGTAATACTCATATCATCAAGATCAATCAAGCAGGAAGTAGGGTGTTACCTCCACCGAGAGGGCCCGAACCTGGGTAAACATTGTGTCCCCCGCCTCCTGTTACCATCCGCCTTAGACGCACAGTTCGGGACCCCCTACCCGAGATCCGCCGGTTTTGACACCGACAGGGAGGCCGGCCGACCCTAGGGGCGCGCCAAGGGAGGAGGAATCATCCTCCTAGTAGGAGTAGGATTCCTCCTTTCCTAGTCCTACTAGGAGGAGAAGGGGAAGGAAGGAAGGGAGAGGAAGAGGAGAAGAAAAGGGGGGGCTCCCTCCCTAGTCCAATTAGGACTCCCTATAGGGAGGGGCGCGGCGACCCCTTGTGGGCTGCTGATAACCCACAAGTATAGGGGATCGCAACAGTTTTCGAGGGTAGAGTATTCAACCCAAATTTATTGATTCGACACAATGGGAGCCAAAGAATATTCTCAAGTATTAGCATCTGAGTTGTCAATTCAACCACACCTCGAAACTTAATATCTGCAGAAAAATATTTAGTAGCAAAGTAATATGATAGTAGTGGTAACGGTAGCAAAAGTAATATTTTTGGGTTTTGTAGTGAATGTAACAGTAGAAACATAAAAGTAAATAAGTGAAGAACTATATAGGAAAAGCTCGTAGGCATTGGATCGGTGATGGAGAATTATGCCGGATGCGATCGATCATGTAACAGTCATAACATAGGGTGACACAGAACTAGCTCCAGTATCAATGTAATGTAGGCATGTATTCCGAATACAGTCATACGTGCTTATTTGAAAAGAACTTGCATGACATCTTTTGTCCAACCCTCCCGTGGCAGCGGGGTCCTATTGGAAACTAAGGGATATTAAGGCCTCCTTTTAATAGAGTACCGGACCAAAGCATTAACACATAGTGAATACATGAACTCCTCAAACTACGGTCATCACCGGTAAGTATCCCGATTATTGTCACTTTAGGGTTAACGGATCATAACACATAATAGGTGACTATAGAATTGCAAGATAGGATCAAGAACTCTCATATATTGATGAAAACATAATAGGTTCAGATCTGAAATCATGGCACTCGAGCCCTAGTGACAAGCATTAAGCATAGCAAAGTCATAGCAACATCAATCTCAGAACATAGTGGATACTAGGGATCAAACCCTAACAAAACTAACTCGATTACATGATAAATCTCATCCAACCCATCACCGTCTAGCAAGCCTACGATGGAATTACTCACGCACGGTGGTGAGCATCATGAAATTGGTGATGGAGGAAGACTGATGATGACGATGGCGACAGATTCCCCACTCCGGAGCCCCGAACGGACTCCAGATCAGCCCTCCCGAGAGAGTTTAGGGCTTGGCGGCGGCTCTGTATCGTAAAACGCGATCAATCCTTCTCTCTAATTTTTTCTCCCCAAAAGTGAATATATGGAGTAAAGGTTGAGGTTGGTGGAGCGTCAGGGGGCCCACGAGGCAGGGGGCGCGCCCAGGGGAGTAGGGCGCGCCCCCACCCTCATGGACAGGGTGTGGGCCCCCTGACGTGGATCTTTCTTCCATTATTTTTTATATATTCCAAAATAATTCTCCGTTGATTTTTAGGTCATTCCGAGAACTTTTATTTCTGCACAAAAATAACACCATAGCAATTCTGCTGAAAACAGCGTCAGTCCGGGTTAGTTCCATTCAAATCATGCAAGTTAGAGTCCAAAACAAGGGCAAAAGTGTTTGGAAAAGTAGATACGACGGAGACGTATCAACTCCCCCAAGATTAAACCTTTGCTTGTCCTCAAGCAATTCAGTTGATAAACTGAAAGTGATAAAGAAAAACTTTTACAAACTCTGTTTGCTCTTGTTGTTGTAAATATGTAAAGCCAACATTCAAGTTTTCAGCAAAGATTATGAACTAACCATATTCACAATAACATTTAGGTCTCATGCTTACTCATATCAATGGAGAAATAATAATAAATGTCGGATGACAACACTTTCTCGAAACAATCATAATATGATATGACAAGATGGTATCTCGCTAGCCCTTTCTGAGACCACAAAACATAAATGCAGAGCACCTTTCAAGATTAAGGACTGACTAGACATTGTAATTCATGGTAAAAGAGATCTAGTCAAGTCATACTCAATGTAAACTAACAGTAATAGATGCAAATGACAGCGGTGCTCTCCAACTGGTGCTTTTTAATAAGAGGATGATGACCTAACATAAAATTAAATGGATAGGCCCTTCGCAGAGGGAACTAGGGATTTGTAGAGGTGCCAGAGCTCAGTTTTGAAATAGATATGAATAATATTTTGAGCGGTATACTTTCATTGTCAACATAACAACTGAGAGATCTCGATATCTTCCATGCTACACACATTATAGGCGGTTTCCAAACAGAATGGTAAAGTTTATACTCCCCCTCCACCAACAAGCATCAATCCATGGCTTGCTCGAAACAACGAGTGCCTCCAACTAACAAGAGTCTCAGGGGAGTTTTGTTTGCAGTTATTTTGATTTGATTTGCATAAAGCATGGGACTGGGCATCCCGGTGACCAGCCATTTTCTCATGAGTAAGGAGCGGAGTCCACTCCTCTTTAGAATAACCCGCCTAGCATGGAAGATATAGACAAGCCTAGTTGATACATGAGCTATTCGAGCATACAAAACAGAATGTTTATTTGAAGGTTTAGAGTTTGGCACATACAAATTTACTTGGAACGACAGGTAGATACCATATATAGGTAGGTATGTTGGAATTATATGGAACAACTTTGGGGTTTATCGAATTGGATGCACAAGCAGTATTCCCACTTAGTACAAGTGAAGGCTAGAAAAAGATTGGGAAGCGACCAGCTAGAGAGCGACAACAGTCATGAACATGCATTAAAATTAATCAACACCGAATGCAAGCATGAGTAGGATATAATGCACCATGAACATAAATATCGTGGATGCTATGTTGATTTTGTTTCAACTACATGCGTGAACATGTGCCAAGTCAAGCCACTCGAATCATTCAAAAGAGGATACCACCCTATCATACCACATCACAACCATTTTAATAGCATGTTGGCACGGAAGGTAAACCATTATAAGCTCCTAGCTAATTAAGCATGGCATAAGCAACTACAATCTCTAATTGTCATTGCAAACATGTTTCTTCCATAATAGGTTGAATCAGGAACGATGAACTAATCATATGTACAAAAACAAGAGAGGTTGAGTTCATACCAGCTTTTCTCATCTCAATAAGTTCATCATATAATCATCATTATTGCCTTTCACTTGCACGACCGAATAGTGTGAATAATAATAATAGTGTACGTGCATTGGACTAAGCTGGAATCTGCAAGCATTCAATTCAAGAGAGAAGAGAAGGTAATATGGGCTCTTTGTTAGATCAACAATAATGCATATGAGAGCCACTCAACATTTTCATTATGGTCTTCTCCTCTCGACCCCCAAAGAACAAGAAAATAAATAAAACTATTTACACGGGAAAGCTCCCAACAAGCAAAAGAAGAACGAGAAATCTTTTTGGGTTTTATTTTTAATTACTACTACTACAAGCATGGAAAGTAAACTAACTAAAAGCTACAACTAATTTTTTTTTGGTTTTTCTTAAGGTTTATTAAGGCACACAAGAAGAAAGCATAAAAAGGGAAATGAACTAGCATGGATGATACAATGAAAAAGTATGAGCACCGACAACTGGCATGAGTGTGTGAACATGAATGTAATGTCGGTGAGAAATACGTACTCCCCCAAGCTTAGGCTTTTGGCCTAAGTTGGTCTATGGCCACGGCTGGCCTGGCGGATATCCAAAGTAATCGTTGGGGTCGTACTGAGAAGGATCCCCCTGGTGCCACTGGTTGGCGATCTCTTCCGGATTCCACTGATAAACAGACTACCGGTGAGGATCAAATTGTGGTTCCGACTCTGGCTCTATAGCTGGTGTGGGGTTTCGGTAGGCGTGAATGGCCTCCGGGGGAACAATACATGCCTGCAGATAAGTCAAACAAGGAAGGAGCAGGCAAAGTAATATTCTCAGGGTGATTTGTATCAAATATCAGCTTGTACTTAAGCATCTTTTCCTTATTCTTAACGATAAAATCATCTTCTACCATACTCTTATAGTCTAGAAAAACAGGAGGCAACAACTTCTCTTCCTTCTCATAGTGTCTAATAGGTATGTTAAAATGTGCAGTGAGGCGCGAGGCGAAGATACCTCCTAAGATGGGGCCCTTAGTATGGTTAAGATTTAACCTCTTTGCAACAATAGCGCCCATACTAAATGTGTCATCACGGAACAAGGCATGGCACAAAATAACAATATCAGGGGCACTAAGGTTGCCACAGTTTCCGCGACCAATTAAGCATCTACTAGCAAATATTGCAAAGTAACGTAAAACAGGAAAATTCGTGCTAGTAATTCTTGCATCGGAAACTTTCCTCGTTTCCCCTACAACAATTGTATCAATAAACCCTTCCACAATGTCACGATGTGGTTCCTCTACACTGCCCTCAAAAGGGATCGAGCAAACCCGACAAAAATCACGAAGTGACATCTCCTTATGCTCATCATATAAATAAAATTCCACCATAGGTGGTGAGCTCCTAGCATGGAAATGAAAGTTTTGCACAAAGATATTGGTGAGTAAGAGATACTATTCGCATTGGTCATGGAGGAAGGCGGTGAGGCCTGCACTCTCAGCCAACTCATAGAAATCATCATAAATCCCTGCTACTCTCAAGAAATCATCACAAGGCCATTCACACGGCCTAACCTCCGCAATACGAGGGAGATTATACTTCGGCTTCTTGTTCTCTTCACTTTGTTTATCCTTCGAGCTACGGCTCGATGAGCCCCTCAAAAATCTCTTCATCTTTTTCTGAAATTTTCTGAAATTTTTAGCAACTCAAAATAAAAGTGAACCAAATTCAACAATATTGATAGCAACTACTCCTACAAGTACCTAGAGGCAATATCATGCATTAAAACTACTTTTGGCCATATAAATTTGACATGCAAGCTCAAGAACATGGTCACCTAAGCAACAAAATTTGCAATGAATAAAGCACTAGAACAAAAACTAATTGGACCATTGGAGGAGTCACATACCAAAGAGCAATCCCCCAAAGCAGTTTTGTGAATGGAGCTTTGAGCAAGGAGATCGAAAATGGCAGCAAGATGAGCTAGAACTTGGGTTTGAGCTGGCTAGTGATGTTTTTGGGAGGAAGAAGGAGTGTGTGGTAGCTGGAATAAGTGGAGGGGAGCCACCATGGGCCCACGAGGCAGGGGGTGCACCCAGGGGGGTGGGCGCGCCCTGGACCCTCGTGGCAGGTGCTTGCTCCCCCTGGTGTGTTCTCAGTGCCAGATATTCTCAAATATTCTAGAAAAATCATATTTAAATTTCAGGGCATTTGGAGAACTTTTATTTTCGGGGTATTTTTTATTGCATGGATAATTCAGAAAACAGACAGAAAATACTATTTTTGCTTTATTTAATATAAATAATAGAAAGTAAAAGGAGGGTGCACAGAGTTGTGTTTTCTAACTTCATCCATCTCATGCTCATCAAAAGGAATCCACTAACAAGGTTGATCAAGTCTTGTTAACAAACTCATTCCGAATTGCATGAAACCAGTGAATTTTTGAATAACACTAGGTTACCTCAACGGGGATATGCACATCCCCAACAATAAGAATATCATATTTCTTCTTGACAGTAGGAAGAGGAAATTCAAAACCTCCAATAGTGATTGTTGAAATTTTTCCAATAGAATTGATACTGTGGACTTGAGGTTGTTTCCTCGAAAAGTGTACTGTATGCTCATTACCATTAACATGAAAAGTGACATTGCCTTTGGTGCAATCAATAACAGCCCCTGCAGTATTCAAAAAGGGTCTTCCAAGAATAATAGACATACTATCGTCCTCGGGAATATCAAGAATAACAAAGTCCGTTAAAATAGTAACGTTTGCAACCACAACAGGCACATCCTCACAAATACCGACATGTATAGCAGTTGATTTATCAATCATTTGCAAAGATATTTCAATAGGTGTCAACTTACTCAAATCAAGTCTACAATATAAAGAGAGAGGCATAACACTAACACCGGCTCCATGATCACATAAAGCAATTTTAACATAGTTTCTTTTAATGGAGCATGGTATAGTTGGTACTCCTGGATCTCCAAGTTTCTTTGGTATTCCACCCTTAAAAGTATAATTAGCAAGCATGGTGGAAATTTCAGCTTCCGGAATCCTTCCTTTATTAGTAACAATTTCCTTCATATACTTAGCATAATGATTCATTTTAAGCATATCAGTCAAACGCATACGCAAAAAGATAGGTCTAATCATTTCAGCAAAGCGCTCAAAATGCTCATCATCCTTTTTCTTGGATGGTTTAGGAGGAAAAGGCATGGGTTTATGAACCCATGGTTCTCTTTCTTTACCGTGCTTCCTAGCAACAAAGTCTCTCTTATCATAACATTGATTCTTTGATTGTGGGTTATCAAGATCAACAGCAGGTTCAATCTCTACATTATTGTCATTGCTAGGTTGAGCATCAACATGAACATCATCATTAACATTATCACTAGGTTCATGTTCATTACCAGATTGTGTTTCAGCATCAGAAATAGAAATATCATTGGGATTCTCAGGTGTGTCTACAACAGGTTCACCAGAAGCATGCAAAGTCCTATCATTTTCTTTTTCTTCCTCTTAGAAGGACTAGGTGCATCAATATTAATTCTCTGAGAATCCTGCTCAGTTCTCTTAGGATGGCCCTCAGGATACAAAGGTTCCTGAGTCATTTTACCACCTCTAGTCATAACTCTAACAGCATTATCATTATTCTTACTATTCAATTCATTGAGCAAATCATTCTGAGCTTTAAGTACTTGTTCTACTTGAGTGGTAACCATAGAAGCATGTTTACTAATAAGTTTAAGTTCACCCTTAACATCAGCCATATAATCACTCAAGTGTTCAATTATATAAGCATTATGTTTCAATTGTCTACCAACATAAGCATTAAAATCTTCTTGCTTAACCATAAAGTTATCAAATTCATCCAAACATTGGCTAGCAAACTTAGTAGGAGGGATTTCAGCTTTATCATATCTATAGAGAGAATTTACCTTTACTACCTGTGTCGGGTTATCAGGACCGTGTGTTTCTTCAATAGGTAATGAATTAAGACCATGTATTTCTTTAACAGGAGGTAAATTCTTAACATCTTCAGCTTTTATACCTTTTTCTTTCATAGATTTCTTTGCCTCTTGCATATCTTTAGGACTAAGAAATAGAATACCCCTTTTCTTCGGAGTTGGCTTAGGAGTTGGTTCAGGAAGTGTCCAATTATTTTCATTGGTCAACATATTTTTCAATAGAATTTCAGCTTGATCAATGGTCCTTTCCCTGAAAACACAACTAGCATAACTATCTAGGTAATCTCTGAAAGCATCGGTTAGTCCATTATAAAAGATGTCAAGTATTTCATTTTTCTTGAGAGGATGATCAGGCAAAGCATTAAGTAATTGGAGAAGCCTCCCCCAAGCTTGTGGGAGACTCTCTTCTTCAATTTGCACAAAATTATATATTTCCCTTAAAGCAGCTTGTTTCTTATGAGCGGGGAAATATTTAGCAGAGAAGTAATAAATCATGTCCTGGGGACTACGCACACAACCAGGATCAAGAGAATTAAAGCATGTTTTAGCATCACCCTTTAATGAGAACGGAAATAATTTAAGGATATAATAGTAGCGAGTTTTCTCATCATTAGTAAACAGGGTAGCTATATCATTTAATTTAGTAAGATGTGCCACAACAGTTTCAGATTCATAGCCATAGAAAGGATCAGATTCAACCAAAGTAATTATATCGGGATCAACTAAGAAATCATAATCCTTATCAGTAATAAAGATAGGTGAAGTAGCATAAGCAGGATTATATTTCATTCTAGCATTCAGAGAATTTTGTTTCAGCTTAGCTAATAATTTCTTAAGATCACTTCTATCATTGCAGGCAAGAAAGTCTCTAGCAGTTTCTTCATCCATAACATAACCCTCAGGAACAACAGGAAATTCATATCTAGGGGAGAATCTTCATCATCACTTTCATCAATATTACCAGTTTCAATAATTTTATTCTCTCTAGCCCTAGCAAGTTATTCATCAAGAAATTCACCAAGTGGCACAGTAGTATCAAGCATAGAAGTAGTTTCATCATAAGTATCATGCAAAGCAGAAGTGGCATCATCAATAACATGTGACCTATCAGAATCAATAGCATGTGTAGGTGTCGCAAGTTTACTCAAAACAGAAGGTGAATCAAGTGCAGAGCTAGATGGCAGTTCCTTACATCCCCTCGTAGTTGAGGGAAAAATCTTGGTTCTTTGATCTTTCAAGTTCTTCATAATGATAAGCAGATATAAATACCAAGTGACTAAAAGAATAGAGCTATGCTCCCCGGCAACGGTGCCAGAAAATGTTCTTGATAACCCACAAGTATAGGGGATCGCAACAGTTTTCAAGGGTAGAGTATTCAACCCAAATTTATTGATTCGACACAAGGGGAGCCAAAGAATATTCTCAAGTATTAGCAGCTGACTTGTCAATTCAACCACACCTAGAAACTTAATATTTGCAACAAAATATTTAGTAGCAAAGTAATATGATAGTAGTGGTAACGGTAGCAAAAGTAATATTTTTGGGTTTTGTAGTGATTGTAACAGTAGCAACGGAAAAGTAAATAAGCGAAGAACTATATAGGAAAAGCTCGTAGGCATTGGATCAGTGATGGAGAATTATGCCGGATGTGATCAATCATGTAATAGTCATAACATAGGGTGACATAGAACTAGCTCCAGTTCATCAATGTAATGTAGGCATGTATTCCAAATATAGTCATACATGCTTATGTAAAAAGAACTTGCATGACATCTTTTGTCCTACCCTCCCGTGGCAGCGGGGTCCTATTGGAAACTAAGGGATATTAAGGCCTCCTTTTAATAGAGTACCGGACCAAAGCATTAACACATAGTGAATACATGAACTCCTCAAACTACGGTCATCACCGGTAAGTATCCCGATTATTGTCACTTCGGGGTTAACGGATCATAACACATAATAGGTGACTATAGACTTGCAAGATAGGATCAAGAACTCTCATATATTGATGTAAACATAATAGGTTCAGATCTGAAATCCTGGCACTCGGGCCCTAGTGACAAGCATTAAGCATAGCAAAGTCATAGCAACATCAATCTCAGAACATAGTGGAAACTAGGGATCAAACCCTAACAAAACTAACTCGATTACATGATAAATCTCATCCAACCCATCACCATCCAACAAGCCTGCGATGGAATTACTCACGTATGGCGGTGAGCATCATGAAATTGGTGATGGAGGAAGGTTGATGATGACGATGGCGACGGATTCCCCTCTCTGGAGCCCCGAACGGACTCCAGATCAGCCCTCGCGGGAGAGAGTTTAGGGCTTGGCGGCGGCTCTGTATCATAAAACGCGATGAATCCTTCTCTCTGATTTTTTCTCCCCGAAAGTGAATATATGGAGTCAAGGTTGAGGTCGGTGGAGCGTCAGGGGGCCAACGAGGCAAGGGGGCGCGCCCCCACCATCATGGATAGGGTGTGGGCCCCCTGACGTGGATCTTTCTTCCAGTATTTTTTATATATTCCAAAATAATTCTCCATTGATTTTCAGGTCATTTCGAGAACTTCTATTTCTGCACAAAAATAACACCATGGCAATTCTGCTGAAAACAACGTCAGTCTGGGTTAGTTCCATTCAAATCATGCAAGTTAGAGTCCAAAACAAGGGGAAAAGTGTTTGGAAAAGTAGATACGACGGAGACGTGTCAGCTGCCTCCCCTCCGCCCTATGGCCCATGAAGGACTAACTCCCCCCCCCGGGGGGGCGGGGGCAGTTCCGGTAACCCTCCGGCACTCCGGTTTTCTCCGAAATCACCCGGAACACTTCCGGTGTCCGAATATAGCCGTCCAATATATCAATCTTTATGTCTCAACCATTTCGAGACTCCTCATCATGTCTGTGATCATATTCGGGACTCCGAACTACCTTCGGTACATCAAAACACATAAACTCATAATACCAATCGTCACCGAACGTTAAGTGTGCGGACCCTACAGGTTCGAGAACTATGTAGACAAAACTGAGACACGTCTCTAGTCAATAACCAATAGCAGAACCTGGATGTTCATATTGGCTCCCACATATTCTACGAAGATCTTTATCAGTCAAACCGCATTACAACATACGTGGTTCCCTTTGTCATCGGTATGTTACTTGCCTGAGATTCGATCGTTGGTATCTCAATACCTAGTTCAATCTTGTTACCGGCAAGTCTCTTTACTCGTTCCATAATGCATCATCCCGTAACTAACTCATTAGTCACATTGCTTGCAAGGCTTATTGTGATGTGCATTAAAGAGAGGGCCCAGAGATACCTCTCCGATACTCAGAGTGACAAATCCTACTCTCGATCTATGCCAACTCAACAAACACCATCGGAGACACCTCTAGAGTATATTTATAGTCACCCAGTTATGTTGTGACGTTTGATAGCACACTAAGTGTTCCTCCGGTATTCGAGAGTTGCATGATCTCATAGTCATAGGAACATGTATAAGTTATGGAGAAAGCAATAGCAGTAAACTAAACGATCATCGTGCTAAGCTAACAGATGGGTCAAGTCAATCACATCATTCTCTAATGATGTGATCCCGTTAATCAAATGACAACTCATGTCTATGGTTAGGAAACATAACCATCATTGATTCAATGAGCTAGTCAAGTAGAGGCATACTAGTGACACTCTGTTTGTCTATGTATTCACACATGTGCTAAGTTTCCGGTTAATACAATTCTAGCATGAATAATAAGCATTTATCATGATATAAGGAAATATAAATAACAACTTTATTATAGCCTCTAGGGCATATTTCCTTCAGTCTCCCACTTGCACTAGAGTCAGTAATCTAGATTACATTGTAATGATTCTAACACCCATGGAGTCTTGGTGCTGACCATGTTTTGCTCGTGAGAGAGGCTTAATCAACGGGTCTGCAACATTCAGTTCCATATGTATCTTGCAAATCTCTATGTCTCCCTCCTTGACTTGATCGCGGATGGAATTGAAGCGTCTCTTGATGTGCTTGGTTCTCTTGTGAAATCCGGATTTCTTTGCCAAGGCAATTGCACCAGTATTGTCACAAAAGATTTTCATTGGACCCGATGCACTAGGTATTACACCTAGACCCGATATGAACTCCTTCATCCAGACTCCTTTATTTGCTACTTCTGAAGCAGCTATGTACTCCGCTTCACATGCAGATCCCGCCACGACACTTTGCTTGGAACTGCACCAACTGACAGCTCCACCATTTAATAAAAACACGTATCCGGTTTGTTACTTAGAGTCATCCGGATCAGTGTCAAAGCTTGCATCGACGTAACCGTTTACGACGAGCTCTTTGTCATCTCCATATACGAGAAACATATCCTTAGTCCTTTTCAGGTATTTCAAGATGTTCTTGACCGTTGTCCAGTGATCCACTCCTGGATTACTTTGGTAGCTCCCTGCTAAACTAATAGCAAGGCACACATCAGGTCTGGTACACAACATTGCATACATGATAGAACCTATGGCTGAAGCATAGGGAATGACTTTCATTTTCTCTCTATCTTCTGCAATGGTCGGGCATTGAGTCTGACTCAACTTCACACCCTGTAACATAGGCAAGAACCCTTTCTTTGACTGATCCATTTTGAACTTCTTCAAAACTTTATCAAGGTATGTACTTTGTGAAAGTCTAATTAAGCGTTTTGATCTATCTCTATAGATTTTGATGCCCAATATATAAGCAGCTTCACCGAGGTCTTTCATTGAAAAATTCTTATTCAAGTATCCTTTCATGCTATTCAGAAATTCAGTATCATTTCCAATCAATAATATGTCATCTACATATAATATCAGAAATGCTACAGAGCTCCCACTCACTTTCTTGTAAATACAGGCTTCTCCAAAATTTTGTATAAAACCATATGCTTTGATCACACTATCAAAGTGTATATTCCAACTCCGGGAGGCTTGCATCGGTCCATAGATAGATCGCTGGAGCTTGCACATTTTGTTAGCACCTTTTGGATCAACAAAACCTTCTGGTTGCATCATATACAACTCTTCTTTAAGATATCCATTAAGGAATGCAGTTTTGACATCCATTTGCCAAATTTCATAATCATAAAATGCGGCAATTGCTAACATGATTCGGACGGGCTTAAGCATCGCTACGGGTGAGAAGGTCTCATCGTAGTCAACTCCTTGAACTTGTCGAAAACTTTTCGCAACAAGTCGAGCTTTGTAGACAGTAACATTACCATCAGCGTCAGTCTTCTTCTTGAAGATCCATTTATTCTCTATGGCCTGCCGATCATCGGGCAAGTCAACCAAAGTCCACACTTTGTTCTCATACATGAATCCCATCTCATATTTCATGGCCTCAAGCCATTTTGCAGAATCTGGGCTCATCATCACTTCCCCATAGTTCATAGGTTCGTCATGGTCAAGTAACATGACCTCCAAAACAGGATTATCATATCACTCTGGTGCGGATCTTACTCTGGTTGACCTACGAGGTTCAGTAGTAACTTGATCAGAAGTTTCATGATCGTCATCATTAGCTTCCTCACTTGTAGGAATCACTGGAACTGACTTCAGTGATGAACTACTTTCCAATAAGGGAGCAGGTACAATTACCTCATCAAGTTCTACTTTCCTCCCACTCACTTCTTTCGAGAGAAACTCCATCTCTAGAAAGGATCCATTCTTAGCAATGAATATCTTGCATTCGGATTTGTGATAGAAGGTGTACCCAACATTCTCCTTTGGGTATCCTATGAAGACACATTTCTCCCATTTGGGTTCGAGCTTATCAGGTTGAAGTTTCTTCACATAAGCATCGCAGCCCCAAACTTTAAGAAACGACAACTTGGGTTTCTTGCCAAACCACAATTCGTAAGGTGCCGTCTCAACGGATTTAGATGGTGCCCTATTTAACGTGAATGCAGTCGTCTCTAAAGCATAACCCCAAAACCAAACTCATAACTCAAATATTCTCCTCCATGATCAGATCATAGAAACTTTATTTTCTTGTTACGATGATTTTCCACTTCACTCTGAAATTCTTTGAACTTTTCAAATGTTTCGGACTTATGTTTCATCAAGTAGATATACCCATATCTACTCAAATCATCTGTGAAGGTGAGAAAATAACGATATCCGCCGCGAGCCTCAATGTTCATTGGACCACATACATCAGTATGTATGATTTCCAATAACTCTAATGCTCGCTCCATTGTTCCGGAGAACGGAGTTTTAGTCATCTTGCCCATGAGGCATGGTTCGCAAGTACCAAGTGATTCATAATCAAGTGATTCCAGAAGTCCATCAGAATGGAGTTTCTTCATGCGCTTTACACCAATATGACCCAAATGACAGTGCCACAAATAAGTTGCACTATCATTATCAACTCTACATCTTTTGGCTTCAATACTATGAATATGTGTATCACTACTATCAAGATCTAGTAAAAATAGACCATTCATCAAGGGTGCATGACCATAAAAGATATTACTCATATAAATAGAACAACCATTATTCTCTGATTTAAATGAATAACCGTCTTGCATCAAACAAGATCTAGATATAATGTTCATGCTCAACGCTGGCACCAAATAACAATTATTTAGGTCTAAAACTGATCCCGAAGGTAGATGTAGAGGTAGTGTGCCGACGACGATCACATCGACTTTGGAACCATTTCCCATGCGCATCGTCAGCTCATCCTTAGCCAATCTTTGCTTAATCCGTAGCCCCAGTTTCAAGTTGCAAATGTTAGCAACTGAACCAGTATCAAATACCCAGGTTCTACCATGAGCATTAGTAAGGTACACATAAATAACATGTATATCAAATATACCTTTCACTTTGCCATCCTTCTTATCCGCCAAATACTTGGGGCAGTTCCGCTTCCAGTGACCAGTCCCTTTGCAGTAGAAGCACTCAGTTTCAAGCTTAGGTCCAGACTTGGGCTTCTACCCAGGAGCAGCAGCTTGCTTGCTATTCTTCTTGAAGTTCCCCTTCTTACCTTTGCCTTTTTTATTGAAACTAGTGGTCTTGTTAACCATCAACACTTGATGCTCCTTCTTGATTTCTACCTCCGCAGCCTTAAGCATCGCGAAGAGCTCGGGAATTGTCTTTTCCATCCCTTGCATATTATAGTTCCTCACGAAGCCTTTATAGCTTGGTGGCAGTGATTGAAGAACTCTGTCAATGACACTATCATCCAAAAGATTAACTCCCAGGTGAGCCAAGTGGTTATGGTACCCAAACATTCTGAGTATGTGTTCACTGACATAACTATTCTCCTCCATCTTGCAGCTATAGAACTTGTTGGAGACTTCATATCTCTCAACTCGGGCATTTTCTTGAAATATTAACTTCAACTCTTGGAACATCTCATATGCTCCATGACATTCAAAACATCTTTGAAGTCCCGATTCTAAGCCATAAATCATGACACACTAAACTATCGAGTAGTCATTAGATTTAGCTTGCCAGATGTTCATAACGTCCAGTGTTGCTCCTGCAACAGGCCTTGCACCCAGCGGTGCTTAAAGGATGTAATTATTTTGTGCAGCAATGAGGATAATCCTCAAGTTACGGACCCAGTCCGTGTAGTTTCTACCATCATCTTTCAACTTAGCTTTCTCTAGGAACGCATTGAAATTCAACGGAACAACAGCACGGGCCATCTATCTACAACAACATAGACATGCAAAATACTATCGGGTACTAAGTTCATGATAAATTAAAGTTAAATTAATCAAATTACTTAATAACTCCCACTTAGATAGACATCTCTCTAATCATCTAAGTGATCACGTGATCCATATCAACTAAACCATGTCCGATCATCACGTGAGATGGAGTAGTTTTCAATGGTGAACATCACTATGTTGATCATATCTACTATATGATTCACGCTCGACCTTTCGGTCTCAGTGTTCCGAGGCCATATTTGCATATGCTAGGATCGTCAAATTTAACCCGAGTATTCTGCGTGTGCAAAACTGGCTTGCACCCATTGTATGTGAACGTACAACTTATCACACCTGATCATCACGTGGTGTCTCGGCACGTCGAACTGTAGCAACAGTGCATACTTAGGGAGAACACTTATACCTTGAAATTTAGTGAGAGATCATCTTCTAATGCTACCACCGAACTAAGCAAAATAAGATGCATAAAGGATAAACATCACATGCAATCAATATAAGTGATATGATATGGCCATCATCATCTTGTGCCTTTGATCTCCATCTCCAAAGCACCGTCAAGATCACCATCATCACCGGCTTGACACCTTGATCTCCATTGAAGCATCGTTGTCGTCTCGCCAACTATTGCTACTACGACTATCGCTACCTCTTAGTGATAAAGTAAAGCAATTACATGGTGATTGCATTTCATACAATAAAGCGACAACCATATGGCTCCTGCCAGTTGCCGATAACTCTGTTACAAAACATGATCATCTCATACAATAAAATTTAGCATCATGTCTTGACCATATCACATCATAACATGCCCTGCAAAAACAAGTTAGACGTCCTCTACTTTGTTGTTGCAAGTTTTACGTGGCTGCTACGGGCTGAGCAAGAACTGTTCTTACCTATGCATCAAAAACCACAACGTGATATAGTGATTGCTTTTTGATCTTCAGAAAGAACCCTGTTCATTGAATCTGATTCAACTAAAGTTGGAGAAATTGACACCCACCAGCCACCTGTGTGTGAAGCACGTCGGTAGAACCAGTCTCGCGTAAGCGTACGCGTAATGTCGGTCTGGGCCGCTTCATCCAACAATACCGCCGAATCAAGAATCAACTAGAGACGACAAGCAATATGTATATACCCACGCCCACAACTCCTTTGTGTTCTACTCGTGCATATAACATCTACGCATAGACCTGGCTCGAATGCCACTGTTGGGGAATGCAGTAATTTCAAAAAAAATCCTACGCACATGCAAGATCTATCATGGTGATGCATAGCAACGAGAGGGGAAGAGTGTTGTCCATGTACCCTCGTAGACCGTAAGCGGAAGCATTATGACAACGCGGTTGATGTAGTCGTACGTCTTCACGATCCGAGTACCCAAAGTATGGCCTCTCCGTGATCTGCACACGTTCGTCTTGGTGACGTCCCATGAACTCTCGATCCAGCTGAGTGTCGAGGGAGAGCTTCGTCAGCACGACGGCGTGAAGACAATGATGATGAAGCTACCGGCGCAGGGCTTCGCCTAAGCACTACGACGATATGACCGAGGTGGATTATGGTGGAGGGGGGCACCGCACACTGCTAAGGGATCAACGATCAACTTGTGTGTCTATGGGGTGCCCCCTACCCCCGTATATAAAGGAGCAAGGGGGGAGGCCGGCCGGCCCTAGGGGCGCGCCAAGGGAGGAGGAATCCTCCTCCTAGTAGGAGTAGGATTCCTCCTTTCCTAGTCCTACTAGGAGGAGAAGGGGAAGGAAGGAAGGGAGAGGAAGAGGAGAAGGAAAGGGGGGCGCCCCCTCCCTAGTCCAATTCAGATTCCCTATAGGGAGGGGGTGCGGCTGCCCCTTGTGGGCTGCCTCCCTCTTCCCTATGGCCCATGAAGGCCCAACTTTCCCCAGGGAGTTCCGGTAACCCTCCAGCACTCCGGTTTTCTTCAAAATCACCCGGAACACTTCTGGTGTCCGAATATAGCCGTCCAATATATCAATATTTATGCCTTGACCATTTCGGGACTCCTCGTCATGTTCGTGATCATATCCGGGAC
This sequence comes from Triticum urartu, assembly GCF_003073215.2. NCBI lineage: Eukaryota > Viridiplantae > Streptophyta > Magnoliopsida > Poales > Poaceae > Triticum > Triticum urartu. The sequence continues at coordinate 353,288,310 of NC_053026.1, forward strand.
TCTGAACTACCATCGTTACATCAAAACACATAATCTCATAATACCGATCGTCACTGAACGTTAAGCATGCGGACCCTACGGGTTCGAGAACTATGTAGACATGACCGAGACATGTCTCCGGTCAATAACCAATAGCGGAACCTAGATGTTCATATTGGCTCCCACATATTCTACGAAGATCTTTATCAGTCAAACCGCATAACAACATACGTTGTTCCCTTTGACATCGGTATGTTACTTTCCTAAGATTCGATCGTTGGTATCTCAATACCCAGTTCAATCTCATTACCAGCAAGTCTCTTTACTCATTCCGTAATGCATCATCCCGTAACTAACTCATTACTCACATTGCTTGCAAGGCTTATAGTGATGTGCATTACCGGGAGGGCCCAGAGACACCTCTCCGATACTCGAAGTGACAAATCCTACTCTCGATCTATGCCAACTCAACAAAAGCCATCGGAGACACCTGTAGAGCATCTTCATAGTCACCCAGTTACGTTATGACGTTTGATAGCACACTAAGTGTTCCTTCGGTATTCGGGAGTTGCATGATCTCATAGTCATAGGAATATGTATAAGTTATGGAGAAAGCAATAGCAGTAAACTAAATGATCATCGTGCTAAGCTAACGGATGGGTCAAGTCAATCACATCATTCTCTAATGATGTGATCCCGTTAATCAAATGACAACTCATGTCTATGGTTAGGAAACATAACCATCATTGATTCAACGAGCTAGTCAAGTTGAGGCATACTAGTGACACTCTATTTGTCTATGTATTCACACATGTACTAAGTTTCCGATTAATACAATTCTACCATGAATAATAAACATTTATCATGATATAAGGAAATATAAATAAAAACTTTATTATTGCCTCTAGGGCATATTTCCTTCATTATGATGAGCCCAGAATCCGACAGATGGCTTGAGGCCATGGAATCTGAGATAGGATCCATGTATGAGAACAAAGTGTGGACTTTGGTGGACTTGCCCGATGATTAGCAAGCCATTGAAAATAAATGGATCTTCAAGAGGAAGATGGACACTGATGGTAGTGTTACTATCTACAAAGCTCGACTTGTCGCAAATGGTTTTTGACAAGTTCAAGGTGTTGACTACTATGAGATTTTCTCACTCATAGTGATGCTTAAGTCTGTCCGAATCATGTGAGCAATTGCCACATTTTATGATTATGAAATCTGGCAAATGGATGTCAAAATTGCATTCCTTAATGGATTTCTTAAAGAAGAGTTGTATATGATGCAACCAGAAGGTTTTGTCGATCCTAAAGGTGCTAACAAAGTGTGCAAGCTCCAGCGATCCATCTATGACATATTGTTGATTGGAAATGATGTAGAATTTCTGGATAGCATGAAAGGATATTTGAATAAGAATTTTTCAATGAAAGACCTCGGTGAAGCTGCTTACATATTGGGCATCAAGATCTATAGAGATAGATCAGGATGCTTGACAAGACTTTCAATGAGTACATACCTTGACAAGATTTTGAAGGAGTTCAAAATGGATCAGTCAAAGAAGGAGTTCTTGCCTGTATTGTAAGGTGTGAAGTTGAGTAAATACTCCAAACCCGACCACGGCAGAAGATAAAGAGAGAATGAAAGGCATTCCCTATGCCTCGGCCATAGGTTCTATGAAGTATGCCATGCTATGTACCAAACTAGTTGTGTACCTTGCCATGAGTTTGGCAAGGGGGTACAATAGTGATCTAGGACTAGATCACTGGACAACGGTCAAAATTATCCTTAGTTACCTTAAACAGGACTAAGGAAATGTTTCTCATTTATGGAGGTGATAAAGAGTTCGTCACAAATAGTTACGTCGATGCAAGCTTTGACACTGATCTAGATGACTCTAAGTATAAATCTAGATACATATTGAATGTAGGAGCAATTAGGTAGAGTAGCTCCATGCAGAGCATTGTAGACATAGAAATTTGCAAAATACATACGTCTGAATGTGGCAGACCCGTTGACTAAACTTCTCTCACAAGAAAAACACGATCACACCTTAGTAATATTTGGGTGTTAATCACATAGAGATGTGAACTAGATTGTTGACTCTAGTAAACCCTTTGGGTGTTGGTCACATGACGATGTGAACTAATGGTGTTAATCACATAAAGATGTGAACTATTGGTGTTAAATCACATGGCGATGTGAACTAGATTATTGACTCTAGTGCAAGTGGGAGACTGAAGGAAATATTCCCTAGAGGCAATAACAAAGTTGTTATTTTATATTTACTTATATCATGATAAATGTTTATTATTCATGCTAGAATTGTATTAACCGGAAACTTGATACATGTGTGGATACATAGACAAAACACTATGTCCCTAGTAAGCCTCTACTAGACTAGCTCGTTAATCAAAGATGGTTAAGTTTCCTAACCACAGACATGTGTTGTCATTTGATGAACGGGATCACATCATTAGGAGAATGATGTGATGGACAAGACCTATCCATTAGCTTAGCATATTGATCGTTCAGTTTTATTGCTATTGCTTTCTTCATGTCAAATACATATTCCTTTGACTATGAGATTATGCAACTCCCGGATATCGGAGGAATACCTTGTGTGCTAGCAAACATCACAACGTAACTGGGTGATTATAAAGATGCTCTACAGGTATCTCCGAAGGTGTTTGTTGGGTTGGCATAGATCGTGTGGCGCCCCCGATTCAATCATACACTAATCATACACACAAACGTGTACGATCAAGATCAGGGACTCACGGGAAGATATCACAACACAACTCTACAAATAAAATAAGTCATACAAGCATCATATTACAAGCCAGGGGCCTTGAGGGCTCGAAATACAAGAGCTCGATCATAGACGAGTCAGCAGAAGCAACAATATCTGAGTACAGACATAAGTTAAACAAGATTGCCTTAAGAAGGCTAGCACAAACTGGGATAGATCGAAAGAGGCACAGGCCTCCTGCCTGGGATCCTCCTAAACTACTCCTGGTCGTCGTCAGCGGCCTGCACGTAGTAGTAGGCACCTCCAGAGTAGTAGCAGTCATCGTCGATGGTGGCGTCTGGCTCCTGGTCTCCATCGTCTGGCCGCAGCAATCGGATATAGAAAAGGAAAAAAGGGGAAGAAAAGCAACCGTGAGTACTCATCCAAAGTACTCGCAAGCAAGGAGCTACACTACATATGTATGCATTGGTATCAAATGGAGTAATGTTATCATATGTGGACTGAACTGGGGAATGCCGGAATAAGAGGGGGGTAGCTAGTCCTGTCGAAGACTAAGTGTCGGTGTCAAAACCAGCGGATCTCGGGTAGGGGGTCCCGAACTATGCGTCTAGGCCGGATGGTAACAGGAGGCAAGGGACACGAAGTTTTACCCAGGTTTGGGCCCTCTCGATGGAGGTAAAACCCTACGTCCTGCTTGATTAATATTGATGATATGGGTAGTACAAGAGTAGATCTACCACGAGATCGGAGAGGCTAAACCCTAGAAGCTAGCCTATGGTATGATTGTTGATGTGTATGTTGTCCTACGGACTAAAACCCTCCGGTTTATATAGACACCGGAGAAGGTTAGGGTTACACAAAGTCGGTTACAATGGTAGGAGATCTGCATATCCGTATCGCCAAGCTTGCCTTCCACGCCAAGGAAACTCCCTTCCGGACACGGGACAGAGTCTTCAATCTTGTATCTTCATAGTCCAACAGTCCGGCCAAAGTATATAGTCCGGCTGTCCGGACACCCAATAATCTAGGACTCCCTCAGTAGCCCCCGAACCAGGCTTCAATGACGATGAGTCCGGCGCGCAGATTGTCTTCGGCATTGCAAGGCGGGTTCTCCTCCAAATTCCGTGTACCTGTTGAATAAAGTCCGGCTTCTTGTAGATGTTTTCGCTCCTTGGATTCTACGCCCAATAATGGCCGCTTCCCACGTGTCAAACGAATATGAAAAGTCCGAGTGTTTTTACATTCACACCCCTAGCCGCGTAAATGAGCTGCCCTATTTAAGGGGACGAGGATTTAGATCCAATCCACACCTTCTCCCCTCCGCGAGTGTTCATCAGAGCGCATCCGACAAAGGTCCATTCCACCATGGCCAGTCGTCGCAACTCCTCCCCTCGCCCTTCCAGCCCTAAGCCTGGATATTGGGAGAGATGTTCCATCCCGCATAGCGAGCTATTGACGCTCCAGACCAAGGGATTTCTCCCCCGGCCTATATGGTCCCAGTTCGAGCCGGTCTTGCCGTCTACAACGGCGGAGAGCAAGCAGAGAATGCCCCTAATCCCTCCAAAGGAGAGTGGGTGTGCCTCGTCCCTTACTTAATAAGGGGGCTCAGATTTCCAATCCATCCATTTCTCCGGGGGCTGCTGGACTTCTACGGCCTCCAGCTACATAATCTCACGCCTGCCTCAGTATTGCATATCGTGGGCTTTGTAGCCCTCTGCGAGCTGTTCTTGGGTGTTGAAGCTCATTTTGGACTGTGGAAGGAGCTATTTTGCCTCGTGCCCGGTTCCAAGAAGGGGTCAATGTATCAAGTGGGCGGAGCCGAAGTGTGGTGCATCGCCGGGACCGGATATCTGTCTGGAACCCCAAAGAAGGCGTCTGAAGACTGGCCCTCAGAATGGTTTTATATAGAAGACGTCCCGCTGCCGGATCCTGTCCGGATCGGCCTCCCTGAATTCAACAGTGCTCCCTTAAAGAAGCGCCTAAGCTAGCGCCCACGGAGCCCTTAGAGGGGAGGTGACAGGGACATCATTTACCTGATGGGCCGAATAAGATTGTTAGCCCATTCTGGACTAACCATGATCGGGGTTATGGCCGAATGCATTATGCGGGGGGTGCAGCCGCTTCAATATAGATGCCACCCCATGTGGGACTTCAACGGGGAGGACGATGCCACCCGCTACGGCCGTAAGGGGCCGGATTCAGCTACCGCTCTACTAAAGATCTTGTCCACTTTGTATAAGGGAGAAGAGGAGGAATTTCTCCGCGTCAACCCTCAGTGTGGATTCTCCATGCACAATCCCCCAAGCTGGGTAAGCGGTCGTATTTACTTGTCCATCTGTTTTGTATTCCCATTGTTAAATATTCAATCTGACGACTTCAATGCAGGAACTGCACCGGGCTGTTAAGGAAATAAGTAGCCCTCCTCCACAACCCGAGGACCCAGGACGGTCCCTCGACCCGGCCTCTCAAGAGGATCCGGACATATCTGTGGAGCTGATTGATGGAGTGTTCCATCAATTGAGCAAGGACAACGCCTTGGTGGCCATTACGGCCGATTACCCAGGGCTAATCCTAACCCCCAGGTACCTGAGATCGAAGTCCCAGTACCCCGAATAGGTGTCTGCCCACTCGTGTTCAGTTTCCTGATTGCAACCAAACTTTGCAGGGGAGGTTTTTAAGGCGGAAGGCCGAACCTGCAGCGACAAGCCAACGAGGGGCCCTAGGGCCCTGCGGGCAGAAAAGAAGTGCAGTCCGGACCGAGGCATCAGCGCAAAGGTATGGCGCGCCCCCTTATCCCAGGTGTTATACCTTCGAGGCATATTGACACTCACGCTCTTTTCAGGACAAAGAGACCTCGCCGGACTATATCTAGAGAGGCTGCCAATCGCGCCTCCACCAGCCAGGCTCCAAAGACTGGTCCGGAGGCGGAGGCGAATGCAAGGCACGCGCCAGACGCTCCTCCAACGAAGGATGTGGACGGGTTGTCTGCCACCAATTCTGAGGTGGAGAGTGCCATGAACCACAGGCGTCGCCGGACAATTCTTCGCGATGCTTGTTTCTCCCAAGGGGCGCCAGATGCCTTCAACTCGGGAGATGCGTACCTCCGTGCCGCTCAAAATGGTCTAGCCAGAGCCACGGAGCAGTATGTAAAAGACATACGGGTAAGAAAATTCTGGTAAATATATGTATATACCAGTAGCACCCGAGACTTGAAACAGTTAGAATAACTGATTTAAGGATCATTTGTTATGCAGGTTCTTACAGAAAAGAATTCCCTACTGTCCAAGGAGCTGGAAGAGTGCAAAGCCCAACTTGAGGCCGCACTAACCGTGGCAGGGGAGCCCAAGGAGACCCCCTCTAGTAATATACACTTCGAAATATAAGTATTTTGCGAAGCATGGCATTGGTGCGAATCTGACAAATGAAATTGCAGATGGCGCCGGATTGAATCCGGAAAGGCAACACCTCCTACGCCAGCTAAGGGCTGGTGAGAAGGTGCTGACAAAGGTGAGGCGGGAGAAGAACGATCTCCAAGATGCCAACACCAAGCTGGGCGTCGAGCTGAAAGATGTTCTTGCCCAGCTGTCAGACTCCGTGAAGGAGAATCAGCGGCTTCGGCATGGCATATTTAGTAAGTGCTTGAACGAACCTTTGAAAGAAATTTCGGCGGGGAAGTCGACTAACAGAGCAATGTCTGTAGGTGTGCTAACAGGTCGTCTTGCTGAGGAGATGCCCGGTTCTACGGGTGACCTTCTTCCCGAGCTTTCGCAACTGCTCGATCGAGTTCGGCGGGCGATGCAAGGCGTCGCCCAGGCCCTGTAGTCATCCGTCTCCATGCCCTAAGGTCTTGGAGAGCTTGCGGAGAAGCTAAAGGGAGCACGGCGGTGCTTCCGATTGTGGAAGATATCAGCCTGCTGTCAAGGCGCTAGGGAGGCCTGGGCCATGGTGAAGATGCGGTACGCAAAGGCTGACCCCAACCACATGGCCGAGGTCGGTCCTGTAGGGCCCGATGGGAAGGAGATCCCTGTAAGCTTAGTATACAGCCAAGTAGAGTTGGCCGCAAAGTATTCCCAGCAGGACTGTAAATTAGACAGCCTGTTAGATGGTATTGAAGAGGAATACAAACAGTCAAAATGACTATGTAATTTAATTGACATTTATAATGCCTTCTAGCCGGATTGTAGATCATTTGTCATGGCCGACCTTTTCGCTTCAGCCTCGGGACCTGACGGTTCGGAGTGTGTCCGAATTCCCATGCGGTTATATAGGAACCGGGGAATGCATGGAGACCAGGCGTAGGGGTCATTAGGGCTTGAACAGACAAGTGCCCGACTAGTTATGTTATATTACATGGTTAGTAAGAAACATCTTCCAGGGAGAATAGTTCCGTTAGGGTTTCCTTTCCCTGGGAGGCATGCCCTAAGGTGCACGTCCATGCTGCGAAAAGAAACATAGGAAAAACATCTAGGGGCGTATAGATAAAAATAAAAAAAGATCATCTTTAGTTCACCGACCGAATATTCCCTTAAGAACGCTAGCGTTCGGCTTCACCCAGTCTGAGGTACACGTCCGGCTGACCCGGCAGTAACAATCATAGAGTTGCTCCCTTTACCACCTAGCCGAACAATCGGGAACGTAGGGGTAAGCACAGGAGCCAGGCAACCCAGCTTGGCCAAAACTTAAGTCATATCGATGCATATAATGGTGAATAAAAGGTACATGCGGAAGTGTGACACATGTGTTGGGCTTGAAGCCCGTATGAATAAGATTTTGTTTAAAGAAGCCCCCAGGTTTAATGAGCGCGGATAGCATGTCACTTTATGAGCCTTTAGAGGCTATAAGAGAGAGAGAGAGAGAAGAAGAAGAGAAATGTTAGACAGCAAATATATAAAAAAAATAGACAGAGGAAGGAGACGAACACAGAGTCCGGCGCTAGGCATAGAATCTTCGGAGACGGGCTGTGTTCCATGGGTTTGGCTCGAGTCGGTTATCCGATGCATCCCGCAGGCGGTACGCTCCACCAGTCAGGACTTGGTTAATTATGAAGGGACCTTCCCACTTGGGCTTGAGTTTGTCCTTTTTCTTGTCCGGTAGTCGTAGAACTAATTCGCCAACGTTGTAATTTTTGGCCCGTACTTCTCTGCTTTGGTATCTTCGAGCCTGTTGTTGATAGAATGCGGAATGGGCTTTTGCCACGTCACGTTCCTCCTCCAGTGCGTCCAAGCTATCCTGCCGATCGAGCTCGGCTTCTCTTTCTTCGTACATGCGCACTCGAGGTGAGTCATGAATTATGTCGCAAGGCAAAACTGCCTCTGCACCGTACACCATAAAGAATGGTGTGTATCTGGTGGTGCGATTCGGTGTGGTACGCAACCCCCAGAGTACGGAGTCGAGCTCCTCTACCCAGTGCGTGTTAGATTCCTTGAGGGACCGCACTAATCTGGGTTTGATGCCGCTCATGATAAGACCATTTGCATGTTCGACATGGCCGTTAGTTTGTGGGTGATAGACGGAAGCATAATCGAGCTTGATGCCCATGTTTTTGCACCAGAGTTTTACCTCGTCGGTCGTGAAGTTCGTGCCGTTATCAGTGATGATGCTGTGGGGGACGCCGTAACGGTGTACAACCCCGGATATAAAGTCTATCACCGGTCTGAATTCGGCCATCTTAACAGGCTTGGCTTCTATCCATTTGGTGAACTTATCCACCATGACCAGTAAGTATTTTTGCTTGTGGGTAACGCCTTTAAGGGGTCCAACCATGTCAAGCCCCCAGACCGCGAAGGGCCAAGTAATGGGGAAAGTTTGGAGGGCGGTGGGTGGCATATGGCTTTGGTTTGCAAAGAGCTAGCAACCGGTGCATCGTTGGACTAAGTCCTGAGCGTCTACCCAGGCCGTTAGCCAATAAAAGCCTGTACAGAAGGCCTTGCTTACAAGGGACCAGGCTGCAGCGTGATGACCGCCGAGTCCGGCATGAATTTCAGCCAGGAGGTTCCGCCCCTCCTCTTCGGAGATGCACCTTTGAAGGACTCTGGTAGTGCTTTTCTTGTAAAGCTCTCCCTTGTGGACTCTGTAGGCTTTGGATCGCCGCACTATGCAGCGTGCCTCATTTTGGTCCTCGGGGAGTTCCTGCCTAGTAAGGTAGGCGAGGAATGGTTCTGTCCACGGGGCAATGACGGCCATTATTATGTGGGCTGAAGGTGTTATTTCATTGGCAGAGCCTCCGATTGTGTCAGAATGTTCGGTGTCGGGCAGTGCGGTTGGGTTCGGGCTGTTATTGTTCGGCTCCCCTTCCCATACTATGGATGGCTTGAACAGCCTTTCCAAGAAGATGTTGGGGGGGACTACATCGCGTTTTGCGCCTATGCGTGCAGGACATCTGTCGCCTGATTATTTTCCTGGGCTATATGGTGAAATTCAAGCCCCTCGAACCGAGCTGACATTTTTAGGACGGCGTTGCGGTAAGCTGCCATTTTTGGATCCTTGGCATCGAAGTCTCCATTGATTTGGGATATTGCGAGGTTCGAGTCCCCGCGCACCTCTAGGCGTTGGATGCCCATGGATACTGCCATCCGGAGACCATGTAAAAGGGCCTCATATTCGGCTGCATTGTTGGAGTCCGTGTACATAATCTGTAGTACATATTGAACTGTGTCTCCTGTGGGGGACGTCAAAATGACGCCAGCCCCCAGTACGGCCAACATCTTGGAGCCGTCGAAATGCATGATCCAATTTGAAAATGTGTCGTATTCTTTAGGGAGTTCGGCCTCCGTCCATTCTGCGACGAAGTCGGCCAAGACTTGTGACTTGATGGCTCGTCGTGGCTTATAAGTTATGTCGAACGGGAGGAGCTCAATGGCCCATTTTGCAATCTGGCCCGTTGCGTCACGGTTGTTTCTAATATCGTTAAGTGGTACTTCCGAGGCTACTGTTATTGAACACTCTTGAAAGTAGTGTCGTAGCTTCCGGGATGCCATGAATACCACGTACGCAATCTTTTGATAATGCGGGTACCGTGATTTGCAGGGAGTGAGGACAGTGGAAACGTAATAGACCGGCTTTTGAAGGGGGAATTTGTGTCCGTCCGCTTATCGTTCGACGACGAGCATTGCGCTTACAACCTGATGTGTTGCTGCAATGTATAATAGCATTGGTTCGCCAATGTTTGGTGTGGCCAGGACTGGGTTTGTTGCCAGTATGGCTTTTATTTCGTTGAGTCCGGCCGTGGCTGCATCCGTCCATTTGAAGTGTTCGGTGCGCCGAAGGAGGCGGTATAGGGGTAGGGCCTTTTCTCCCAAGCGGGAGATAAAGCGGCTTAGAGCCGCCATGCATCCGGTTAACTTTTGTATTTGTTTGAGGTCCTCTGGGATATCCAGTTGCGACAGAGCTCGGATCTTGGCCGGATTTGCTTCAATTCCTCTACCGGATACTATGAAGCCCAAGAGCTTTCCGGCTGGAACGCCGAAAACGCATTTTTCTGGGTTGAGCTTGATGTCGTATGTTCGGAGGTTATCAAATGTGAGCCTCAAGTCGTCTACTAGAGATTCAACATGTCTTGTTTTGACGACCACATCATCTACATATGCCTCCACTGTTTTGCCGATCTGGCTTGCCAGACATGTCTGAATCATGCGCTGATATGTTGCGCCGGCGTTTTTGAGCCCGAAGGGCATTGTGTTGAAGCAGAATGGCCCGTATGGTGTGATAAATGCCGTTGCGGCTTGGTCTGGTTCTGCCATCTTGATTTGATGGTAGCCAGAATATGCATCGAGGAAACACAATGAATCATGTCCTGCGGTAGCATCGATAATTCGAAAGATGCGGGGGAGGGGGAAGGGATCCTTTGGGCAAGCCTTGTTAAGGTATTTAAAATCAACACACAGGCGCCAGGATTTGTCCTTCTTTGGTACCATCACCAGGTTTGCTAGCCAGTTCGGATGTTTTATATCTCTGATGAATCCGGCCTCCAATAGCTTTTCTAGATCCTCTCCCATGGCCTGTCTCTTAGGTTCGGAAAAACGCCGAAGAGCCTGTTTGACAGGTTTGAATCCTGTTTGGATATTTAAGCTGTGCTCGGCCAGCCTGCGTGGGATTCCTGGCATCTCTGAAGGGTGCCAGGCGAAAATGTCCAAGTTCTCTCATAGGAACTCTCGCAATGTGGCGTCGACATCAGGGTTTAACTGTGCCCCGATGGAAGCTGTTTTATTGGGGTCCGTTGGATGGACTTGGAATTTGACTATTTCGTCCGCCGGTTTAAAGGAGGTGGACTTGGATCTTTTGTCGAGTACCACATCGTCCCTATTCACCGTAGAGCGCAGCGCAGTTAGCTCCTCAGCCGCTAGGGCTTCGGATAGTGCCTCGAGGGCCAGTGCGGCTGTCTTGTTTTCGGCGCGGAGTGCTATGTCCGGATCACTAGCGAGAGTGATGATCCCATTAGGCCCGGGCATCTTGAGCTTCATGTACCCGTAATGGGGTATTGCTTGGAAGATTGTAAACGCTTCCCGCCCTAGCAGAGCATGATAACCGCTGCTGAACGGAGCCACCTGGAACGTGACCTCTTCGGACCTGTAATTATCCGGCGTGCCGAACACCACATCTAGTGTGATTTTTCCTATACAGCGCGCTTCCCGACTGGGGATTATTCCTCTAAAGGTTGTGCTGCTTCGCTCAATGCGGTTCCAGTCTATTTCCATTTTTTGAAGGGTCTCCTCATAAATGAGGTTCAATCCGCTGCCGCCGTCCATGAGTACCTTGGTAAGACGAAAGCTGTCCACTATTGGACTAAGGACCAATGCGGCTGGTGCTCGGGCTGTTCAGGATTTAGGTTCCTCACTGGCGTTAAAGGTAATAGCCGTGTCACTCCATGGGTTTATTGTTGCTACTTGGTAGACTTCGGCGAGGCTGCGGAGTGTCATTTTTCGCATATTATTTGATGCGGAAGTCTCAAAGACTGTTAATACAGTATTGGTGTCTCTGGGGTGGCTTTCTGTGGCCTCCGGAATTAGGAGTTTTTCGCCAATTTTGGCCACTTGCCGGAGTATCCAACATGCTCTGAGGCTGTGAGTTGGTGTGGCGTCCTCTGTACTGTGAATTTTACAGGGTCCATTAAGCCATCCTTCCAGTACGGTTCCATGCCCTGTAGAGGGTTTTTGCTTTTTAATGCTTGACCCGGGTGACTGGTGATGATGCACCCTTTTATTTCAGACTGGGTTTGTGTTCAGGGCCGGATTGTCCCAAAATTTTATTTCGGTTTTCCAGGCGCTTTCCATCGCACAGTACTTTCGTACAATGGACGCCAAGTCAGCGAAGCGTGTAATATCACGGCGGCTTATGGCGTTGAGTATTCCCTTGTCCGTGCAATTATTGCAGAAGATTGAGATTGTGTCTTCCTCGCGTCAGTCCCTTAGCATGTTCTTAACCAGGAGGAATCTGGCCCAGTAATGATGTACTGTTTCATCGGGTTCTTGCCTGATTTTGGATAGATCGCTTATGTTGGTGTGGGTGGGTGGAATTAAATCCGAAGCCTCACCCTATCTAAGGCTCAGAGGCCGAGGAATTTCCTAACTCGAAAATTTGGATTCCTGGATGTTGTCCAATGAATCCAGCCCATCGCCTGACTCTAAATTCAGGTCTTGAGTGATATCCTCCCCTCCACGGGTATCCGGCTTGGAGGGATCGGGAATCCGGACGTAGCGAGTCCTTAAGATAGATGAAGGGTCGCCGCACTGTCCCTCTACCATGGCAACATGATGGGTGACTTGGGGAGAGTTAATCTCTCTCAGATCGGGTTTAGGCCCAATCTGGTCGTAATCCATGGTGACTCCCAGGGCGGCGAAGCAATCCAAGAGCTCGTTTATGGAGGAGAGCTCCATTGGATCTAACTGCTCGGCGAGTTCCGAGCTGACATGAAGATTGTTTTCGATGGCTCAAGAGGTCATCATCGGCGCAGAAGCCGAACAGGCGGTCATAAGAAAACCACCTAGCCGGAGGGTTTGGCCGACAGCCAAAGCTCCCTTAGCAATGGTGCCGTCTTTAAAGACGGGGCGAGGCATCCTTCCTGATGGCGACGACACAGAGGAACTCTCAATGAAAGCATGCCGGTGTCAAAACTGGCGGATCTCGGGTAGGGGGTCCCGAATTATGCGTCTAGGCCGGATGGTAACAGGAGGCAAGGGACACGAAGTTTTACCCAGGTTCGGGCCCTCTCAATGGAGGTAAAACCCTACGTCCTGCTTGATTAATATTGATGATATGGGTAGTACAAGAGTAGATCTACCATGAGATCGGAGAGGCTAAACCCTAGAAGCTAGCCTATGGTATGATTGTTGATGTGTATGTTGTCCTATGGACTAAAACCCTCCGGTTTATATAGACACCGGAGAGGGTTAGGGTTACACAAAGTCGGTTACAATGGTAGGAGATCTGCATATCCGTATCGCCAAGCTTGCCTACCACGCCAAGGTAAGTCCCTTCCGGACACGGGACGGAGTCTTCAATCTTGTATCTTCATAGTCCAATAGTCCGGCCAAAGTATATAGTCCGGCTGTCCGGACACCCCCAAATCCAGGACTCCCTCACTAAGCTTCTGGTAACCTCCATCTTGCAGCATGTAGAAGAGAGTAGACTGAACCATGATGATCTCATCGGATGAACCATGATGTCGAGGATTCAATCAATCCCGTATACAATTCCCATTGTCTATCGGTACGATACTTGCCCGAGATTCGATCGTCGGTATCCCGATACCTTGTTCAATCTCGTTACCGGCAACTCTCTTTACTCGTTCCGTAACACATTATCCCGTGATCAACTCCTTGATCACACTTTGCACATTATGATGATGTCCTACCGAGTGGGCCCAGAGATACCTCTCCGTTTACACGGAGTGACAAATCCCAGTCTCGATTGGTGCCAACCCAACAAACACTTTCGGAGATACCTGTAGTGTACCTTTATAGCCACCCAGTTACGTTGTGACGTTTGGCACACCCAAAGCACTCCTACGGTATCCGGGAGTTGCACAATCTCATGGTCTAAGGAAATGATACTTGACATTAGAAAAGCTTTAGCAAACGAACTACACGATCTTTGTGCTAGGCTTAGGATTGGGTCTTGTCCATCACATCATTCTCCTAATGATGTGATCCTGTTATCAACGACATCCAATGGCCATGGTCAGGAAACCGTAACCATCTACTGATCAACGAGCTAGTCAACTAGAGGCTTACTAGGGACATGGTGTTGTCTATGTATCCACACATGTATCTGAGTTTCCTATCAATACAATTCTAGCATGGAGAATAAACGATTATCATGAACAAGGAAATATAATAATAACCAATATATTATTGCCTCTAGGGCATATTTCCAACAGAGCATGCTTGAGAAAGCAGAGGATATAATTTACCAAAGGCATTATGTATCGGGGAAAGAACTCACAAGGTGATTGAATATGAAGGACATTGTCGGATGATATTTCAACAAAGGATCCGACGGTCCATAGCGAAGCTGATGTGAGTATCGGCACACAACCAGAGGAAGAAACAATGCGAAGGCATTGGATTATAGAAGCAACTAGCTAATTCAAAGCTCACGTGTAAAGGAATTATGATTTCCAAATCAAAGGATCAGAAGCAAACGCTCTGATTAAGGATGGATAGGTTGAGTAAGCTTAGGGGTAAAATCGAAAACAATTTGATTGGTCGAGATTCAGCTCATGTTTAAAATGACGTCTGAGTCGAAAGGATGAATTCTAGGATCTGATTGAGGATTGCGAGCATGCGTAACATTTTGAATCAACAAACTCAAAATGATAATGACAAGGGATGCCAATATGATTACGAGACTTATGGGATTAACCATAATGCAAGCAAGCAAGAATTTCAAGAGCAATACGCTCCTGAGGATTTTCGGAAGATCGAATGGTATTTCGAAGATTGGTGACATACATGAATCAACTGGGGGATGAGCAGATACTCGATAAGTGCGAGAATTATCCATAGGGGTATTCAGGTGACAAAGAACAGCAAGGCAGTAAGCTTAAAGGATTATCGAAACAACGACGAGTATTTTAGGGTATCTTGTAATAACAAGACCAACTGGGGATGAATGTAAGAATAACAACTGCAAGTAGTTACCCATAAGGGTTGAGGGTGGAAGGGGAATTGCAAACGCGATGAACACAAGTTCTCGGGTTAACAGCGGAGAGTATCTTCAGGGTCTTCACGTGCAGCAGATGATCATCAGTAATAAGGGGCTCTCCTGATGAAAGTGATAACGAGATCCTAATGTTAGATTTAGCAAAATTTAATTAGCCCGAATAGAAGAGAGATCAGAGTCCCAGAGTATAGACAAGGAGTAAAAGATCCTAATACCACCCAATGGCGACGTGGGCCCGTAAGCCACATAGCCATGTTAGTAAAAAAAAAATTCAATGACTAGACTCGACTTCGGCCAAGGAGCGTGGAAGGGGGATTCCTACAGGCAGTCGGCTCTGATACCAACTTGTGGTGCCCCCGATTCAATCATACACTAATCATACACGCAAACGTGTACGATCAAGATCAGGGACTCACGGGAAGATATCACAACACAACTCTACAAATAAAATAAGTCATACAAGCATCATATTACAAGCCAGGGGCCTCGAGGGCTCGAATACAAGAGCTTGATCATAGACGAGTCAGCGGAAGCAACAATATCTGAGTACAGAGATAAGTTAAACAAGATTGCCTTAAGAAGGCTAGCACAAACTGGGATACAAATCGAAAGAGGCGCAGGCCTCCTGCCTGGGATCCTCCTAAACTACTCTTGGTCGTTGTCAGCGGCCTGCACGTAGTAGTAGGCACCTCCAGAGTAGTAGCAGTCATCATCGACGGTGGCGTCTGGCTCCTGGTCTCCATCGTCTGGCCGCAGCAATCGGATATAGAAAAGGAAAAAAGGGGAAGAAAAGCAACCATGAGTACTCATCCAAAGTACTCGCAAGCAAGGAGCTACACTACAGATGTATGCATTGGTATCAAATGGAGTAAGGTTATCATATGTGGACTAAACTGCAGAATGCCGGAATAAGAGGGGGGTAGCTAGTCCTGTCGAAGACTAAGCTTCTGGTAACCTCCATCTTGCAGCATGTAGAAGAGAGTAGACTGAAGTCCTCCAAGTAGCATCGCATAGCATAATCCTACCCGGCAATCCTCTCCTCGTCGCCCTGTTAGAGAGCGATCACCGGTTGTATCTAGCACTTGTAAGGGTGTGTTTTATTAAGTATCTGGTTCTAGTTGTCATAAGGTCAAGGTACAACTCCAAGTCGTCCTGTTACCGAAGATCACGGCTATTCGAATAGATTAACTTCCCTGCAGGGGTGCACCACATAACCCAACATGCTCGATCCCATTTGGCCAGACATACTTTCCTGGGTCATGCCCGGCCTCGGAAGATCAACACGTCGCAGCCCTACCTAGGCACAACAGAGAGGTCAGCACGCCGGTCTAAATCCTATGGCGCAGGGGTCTGGGCCCATCACCTATTGCACACCTGCATGTTGCGTACGCGACCGGTGAGCAGACCAAGCAACCTCCATTACAAAGGAAGTTGCGTTACGCGGTCCAACCCGGCGCGCGCCGCCCAGTCGCTGACATCACGAAGGCTTCGGCTGATACCACGACGTCGAGTGCCCATAACTATCCCCGCGTAGATGGTTAGTGCGTATAGGCCAGTGGCCAGACTCAGATCAAATACCAAGATCTCGTTAAACGTGTTAAGTATCCACGAACGCCGACCAGGGCCTGGCCCACCTCTCTCCTAGGTCTCAACCTGCCCTGTCGCTCCGCCTCAATGTAACAGTCGGGGGCCGTCGGGAACCCAGGCCCACCTCTACCGGGATGGAGCCACCTGCCCCTTCAGCCCCCATCTCCGAACAGTATCATAAGTAATGTAACAGTATAAGTATATATCATATGCCTGTGATCACCTCCCGAAGTGATCACGGCCCAGTAGTATAGCATGGCAGACGGACAAGAGTGTAGGGCCACTGATGGAACACTAGCATCCTATACTAAGCATTTAGGATTGCAGGTAAAGGTAACAACAGTAGTAGCAAGGACAGGCTATGCATCAGGATAGCATAACGGAAAGCAGTAACATGCTACACTACTCTAATGCAAGTAGTAGAGAGAAGAATAGGCGATATCTGGTGATCAAAGGGGGGGCTTGCCTAGTTGCTCTGGCAAGAAGGGTTCGTCGTCGATGTAGTCGATCACAGGGGTACTGACAGCGGTCTCGGGGTCTACCAGAAAGAAGTAACGGAGGGGAACACAATAAATAACAGAGCAATCAAAGCATCACAGAGCATAACATGGCAATACGCGGTGCTAGAGGTGACCTAACGCGGTATGAGGTGATACCGGTGAAGGGGGGAAACATCCAGGAAAATATCCCCGGTGTTCGCGTTTTCGGACAGATGATTCGGAGGGGGAAAGTCGCGTGTACGCTATGCTAGGGACGTGTGATGGATGAACGAACTGTGTATTCGAGATCGTCTCGTCCTTCTGAGCAACTTTCATGTATAAAGTATTTTCATCCGAGGTACGGTTTAGTTTATATTAATTTGTAAAGTTTTCATTGATTTTCTGAGTTTACAGAATTCTTTTAATTTGAAAATAAAACAGCAAAATACTTTTGTCACCTAGTGCTATTATAGCCATAGTGTAAGCCAGTGGGGTCAGTGGGGTTGGGTTGACCCAGTCAAATATTGACAAGTCAACATATGAATAGTGTAGGGGACACATGTCATTGACTTAAGCTTTTCTTAAAATTTGTTTTTCTGTGAACTATCAGGGGGTCCACATGTCATCTACTAATGGACTAATCAACTAGTACTACTAATTAGACTAACTAACTAAATTAGTCCCTAAACTAGTCTACTATTTGAGCCAGCCACACACACACACAGAACACACACTCACGCACACACACATAGCACACACACACGCACATCTCAAGGCCACACACACATAACACACACTCACGCACACACACACGCACATCTCACGGCCACACACACAGCGCCATGGCCAGCTCCAACAACAGCAGCCGGTGGCAGTAGCAGCCATGGGCGCGAGGCAAGCAGCAACGCAGTAGGCCGCAGCAAGCAGGAGTGCACGCAGTGGCAAGCAGAGCAGCCCCGCTGCAAGTAACAGAACAAGGCAGCGACAGCAGCTAAAACAGAGCAGCGGCAGCGGCGGCCGGAAGCAGCACCGCGGCAGCGGACGGGCGCGGCCACGCGCGAGCACGGTCGGGCGCCAGTCAGGGCGCGGGCCGAGTGGCCTGTGCTGCGGACATAGGGCGTGTCGGCACGGCCAGGGCACGCACTAGGCGGCCAGGATGCAGGGCGTGGGCGCGGTGAGCGTAACGTGGTCGCGGTGACCGTGGCCATCGGCCGGAACTTGGGCGGCGCAATAGAGCAACGAACAGAGGGGGATCGAGGGGAATGGGGGTGGAGCTCACAGGGGAAGGCCGAGGACGCATCCGGCAGGGCAGAGGAGCTTCGATGAGGTAGATCGGGCATGGGGCAGCGGTTCCTATAGGCGAGGAAGACACGTCGATCCCGGCGATGCAGTGCTTCCCTGCTCGAACCGGTAGAAGTAGCCGAAGGAGACGTCCATGGTGCAACTCCTGGACAACTTTTCAGGCGTCGGGGGAGTCGGTGGACGCGACGACGACGATGTCCATTACGAGTAGCTCTCGGGCGAACTTCCGAATCGAAAGAGAGAGAGGCAGAGGGATTTGGGGCTAGGGTTTTCGTCTACTGGGTCGGGGTGACCTTATCCTCCTTGTGGAGGTACTGGATGCTCGACACGGCGGCCAGGGAGGCGTGGATGGCCGCCCGATCCCCCTGCTCCCACTGTAGCGAGAGGTAGCAGGAGACGTGGACGTGGGTTGGGCCTCCTCCTGTAGTAGTAGGCCTAAGTGTCTAGCATTTACTTCATTTTCTTTTCTTTTAAACTTTCTGTTTTGATTTGTTTTAGATCCAAATAAATTTGTTACATAAGAAACTTGTCTCATAAATACTTTGTAATATTGTGGAACTATCCACAGGGTTTTAGATTATTTTCGAAAGGCCTTAACTATTTTGTTTGCATTTTTTTGAAAAGTATAACTTTGACTTGCAATTTAATTTTGAATTTGAATTAGTTTTCAATCAAAGGGCAATTAGCTTAGTAAGCATGCTGACTTGGCATCTTTAGCGTGGAGTTACTGTAGCTTAATTATCTGGGCGTCACAATTCTCCTCCACTACAAGAAATCTCGTCCCGAGATTTAAGAGGGGGACTAATGGGGAAAAGATTTGGTTACGAAATTCTAACGAGTCTTCTCGGCCTAGGTTGCCCTTATCGAAGAGGTCGATCCATAGCATTGATGTCTTCATTTCTCTGCTTCATGTCATCATCCTTTCTTCGGAAATTTCATCGTACTTATGAAAGGACCAGGGGTAACTTCGGAAGAACGGACCTCTGCAAGGTTGACTATCTGGTCGATTACATCAGGAAGGTGGCGGAAAGTAACCCTTGAACTGAAACTTAAGAAAACACCGAGAGCTAAGTAAGAAAGGTACCCTAAAAAGTTTCAAGCGAGTAGGCAATCATTCGATGCCTGAAACAGGGCGTGAAAGGGGTTCAAAGCAACGGCGATAAGTATTGTGTTGGATATCATAATTGATGATCCCTCGAAAGGTGGCTCATGAATTACATACGAGGCCACGTGCGAGGAACAACCTTGGGAATAGGGGTGTACAGGAGTCAGGTTTCGAACCTGTGGAACTATGGGTTATGGGCCCACCATGTGGGTTAAAAGTAGGAAGTGCGGTGACATCTTGCATGGTCATGATGGCAAGGCATGTCAGAGGGTAGCCTGTCAGTTATGTCAGCAACAACATCGGTACCAAGGGTGAGGGATAAAGAGAACCATTTTCCTGCTCGTTGAACGAGGCGGACCAATAGGCAAAGTTCTCGTCCATCGGTGGATACCGGGATGTCATCAACAATAGTAACAGGTTCTTACTGACAGAGTTGCACACCGAGGGCTTACAAAAGCAGTGACTTATTACTGCTTAGATCATATAAACCTCAAGAAGGTTAAACAAAACAATGGAAAGGAAAATGTGATTATCAGATTAAACAGAACAGTGGAAAGGAAAATGTGTTTAAACACATATTTCAAGGGTATATTCTTTCCAAGGACAAGCGGAGCATGATATCCATGACAGGATATAATGTAGAAACCCCTTTAGGTGGAGGAGAGAAATTTCATGACATTACCCATACAATGGTGTTAGGATAATTGATAAAGAAAAAGTAAGCATTGCGCTTCAAATGTTATTATGGAAGACCGGCGTACCACAAACATGCTTCGAGATAGCATTGACATGGTCATCAGGTGAAGATCAGACTTTGGAAACACAAAGGATCCATCGGGAACAACTTATAGTGTAAGTCTTACAATTTCCCCTTGGAAGAATGGCTAACCTTGCTAAAAAGAAAACTATAACAATAGGTCCTCCGGCCAAGTGTGCTAGACATGACACCACCTTACCGGGTCATATAAAGACCAACATTATAACTCCTGAAAACATGTCCCAACCATGATATCTGACCGAGATTCAAATCTGATGGTGCCAAAATACCTCGGACTCAGGAGGCCTGAGAAGGAAAGGTGCAACAAAATTCATGAGATGGCATTGTAAAGTTCTCGGGAAATAACATACGGAAGCAAGGCTCCAAAACAAGAGTTCATCATTAAACCAAGGAGAGGATGAGGAGGTGGCTGATGGACTCAGCGATAATTCAACTAGGTATCCAAAAAGATGGATCTCCACAATTATGTGGATAAGGAGATATCATTTGTCAGATCAAATGATATAATGAAGTATGCTCAAGGAAAACATACAGAATTACACATTGGCTGAAAGGTGCACCCGAAATATGGGTTGGGTTGCACGACCAATGTCAGAATGGTGATTCAATAATCAATAGTCTAAGAATGAACGACCGACATTAACTTCAAAGAAATAGGGTTGCTAGAAGGAAAGAATCCAAACAACACCGTTCACTTGTTGGAATCAACATGGGGACCAAGAAAAAATGGTGATGGTGAGAAGTACGACTATACCAAGAATTCTTAAGAGGTGGAGTAATCCTCATGACATTCTTGACATAAAAGATGGTAATACTCCAAGGTAAAGAAGAACAAATGCTGGATAGCAAGGAACTCAAGGTACAACACAAAATATGAACAAGTTTGTGTTGGGGGAAGGCAAGAATTGTTGTCGATGATAACACAATTCATCGAGGGGCAAGGATGGTACTTCTCATCCTGAATTTCGACACACAACTTGGAAGAAGTCAAATTGTTGACAATGATCACGAAAAATTTGTCGAGAGGTTTCATGAAGATGTAATCGGTCAGCGATGACATCAAGTCAAAGGAATGATGAAGCGAAAGGTTATCGAAACCATGGGTATGACACAAACTTGAAATCAAGTTTGCTGTTCGAGGAAAATTGATTAGATGAGGAAGATCGATGCATGATTTTCTCATCATCGAAAATTGTGCTCCGGGAAAAAGAACCAGGTAGCACAGTTAAAAATTAGCCCAATAATGGTATAACCGATCAGGCTAGGAATGACTTGAAGGATTATTAAACTCATAAGCAAAAAAAATTAATTAGGGTTATCGAACCAGAATGCGGAATCAGTTCACATATCGGTTTTCTTGGTTGACGACAACCCAGAAACCAGAAAAATTGGAATCGGTGAGAAATAATAGTTAATGAAGAACCCATAAGAAGTTATGTAGTTCCATGACATTATCAAGATATCATAGTGTAATACTCGACAGTAGATCAAAGTAAAGGTTGGACAGGTGCAATGATCTGCACAAGACAAGTACTTCAACTTGTCCGAGAAATGGTATTAAGGAGAAAATATGGTCGGAACCATGATTGCAAAGGACCAAACATAGGTACCTGATGAACTTATAACAAGGGGATTATTATCATTTACAAGAAGCTTCGATGAAAAGTTCCACATCGGGCCCATGGGCATGAACGCAAAGGCTCAAGGTCGACTCCCACTTCTTCAATGCATAACCTTTCATTTTACTTCTCGCTTTTGATGAGGCTATAGTGTAGAAATTTTATCTGGCTTGACAATAGTAGAGTATGACCCGTAGTAGTTTCCGGGTTCACACAGATTAGAAAAGGCATAGGTCCAACCCATCAGGGCCTCTTAGGAACATATACCACAAACTTCAGGAGTAATTTATACAAGCTCGAAAGTAGAGCATGTTGGGGAACGTAGCAGAAATTCAAAATTTTCTACGCATCACCAAGATCAATCTATGGAGTAATCTAGCAACGAGGGAAGGAGAGTGCATCTACATACCCTTGTAGATGGCTAAGCGGAAGCGTTCAAGTGAACGGGGTTGATGGAGTCGTACTCGTCGTGATCCAAATCACCGATGATCCTAGTGCCGACCGGACGGCACCTCCGTGTTCAACACACGTACAGCCCGGTGACGTCTCCTACGCCTTGATCCAGCAAGGGGAGAAGGAGAGGTTGGGGAAGACTCCATCCAGCAGCAGCACGACGGCGTGGTGGTGGTGGTGGAGGAGCGCGGGACTCCAGCAGGGCTTCGCCAAGCACTACGAGAGACGAGGAGGAAGAGAGGTAGGGCTGCGCCAAGAGGGAGAGGATCTCGTGTATCTTGCAGCCTCCAATACCTCAAGTATATATAGGGGAAGGGGAGGGGTTGCGCCCCCACCTAGGGTTCCCTCCCTAGGGGTGGCGGCAGCCCCCAGATCCCATCTGGGTGGCGGCCACAAGGGGGATAGGGGGAGGCGCACCTGGGGTGGGCCTTAGGGCCCATCTGCCCTAGGGTTTGCCCCCCTCCCCTCTTGGAGGCGCCTTCGGCCTTGGTGGGAGGCACCCCAGCCCACCTAGGGGCTGGTCCCTTCCCACTATTGGCCCATGTAGGCCTCCGGGGCTGGTGGCCCCACCTGGTGGACCCCCGGACCCCTCCGGTGGTCCCGGTACACTACCGGTGATGCCCGGAACACTTCCGGTGGCCAAAACCATACTTCCTATATATTAATCTTTACCTCCGGACCATTCCGGAACTCCTCGTGACGTCCGGGATCTCATCCGGGACTCCGAACAACATTCTGTAAACGCGTACATACTTTACCTATAACCCTAGCGTCATCGAACCTTAAGTGTGTAGACCCTACGGGTTCGGGAGTCATGCAGACATGGCCGAGACAACTCTCCGGCCAATAACCAACATCGGGATCTGGATACCCATGTTGGCTCCCAAATGTTCCACGATGATCTCATCGGATGAACCATGATGTCGAGGATTCAATCAATCCCGTATACAATTCCCTTTGTCTTTCGGTACGATACTTGCCCGAGATTCGATCGTCGGTATCCCGATACCTTGTTCAATCTCGTTACCGGCAAGTCTCTTTACTCGTTCCGTAACACATCATCCCGTGATCAACTCCTTGATCACACTGTGCACATTATGATGATGTCCTACCGAGTGGGCCCAGAGATACCTCTCCGTTTACATGGAGTGACAAATCCCAGTCTCGGTTCGTGCCAACCCAACAGACACTTTCGGAGATACCTGTAGTGTACCTTTATAGCCACCCAGTTACGTTGTGACGTTTGGCACACCCAAAGCACTCCTATGGTATCCGGGAGTTGCACAATCTCATGGTCTAAGGAGAAATGATACTTGACATTAGAAAAGCTTTAGCATACGAACTACACGATCTTTGCTAGGCTTAGGATTGGGTCTTTGTCCATCACATCATTCTCCTAATGATGTGATCCCGTTATCAACGACATCCAATGTCCATGGTCAGGAAACCGTAACCATCTATTGATCAACGAGCTAGTCAACTAGAGGCTTACTAGGGACATGGTGTTGTCTATGTATCCACACATGTATCTGAGTTTCCTATCAATACAATTCTAGCATGGATAATAAACGATTATCATGAACAAGGAAATAT
Source organism: Triticum urartu (assembly GCF_003073215.2). Taxonomy (NCBI): domain Eukaryota; kingdom Viridiplantae; phylum Streptophyta; class Magnoliopsida; order Poales; family Poaceae; genus Triticum; species Triticum urartu. The sequence goes on from NC_053026.1 coordinate 353,312,119, forward strand.
AATAATAACCAATATATTATTGCCTCTAGGGCATATTTCCAACAGTCTCCCACTTGCACTAGAGTCAATAATCTAGTTCACATTGCCATGTGATTAACGCTCACAGGTCACATCGCCATGTGACCAACATCCAAGAGTCTACTAGACTCAATGATCTAGTTCACATCACTATGTGATAAGCACTCAAAGAGTTCTGGGTTTGATCATGTTATGCTTGCGAGAGAGGTTGTAGTCAACGGGTCTTGCCATATTCATATCCCTATGTATTTTGCAAAACTTTATATCGTAGATGCTGCTACCACGTTCCACTTGGAGCTATTGCAAATTATTGCTCCATTATACGTATCCGGTATCTCTACTCAGAGCTATCCGGATAGGTGTCAAGCTTGCATCGACGTAATTCTTTATGTCGAACTCTTTATCACCTCCAGAACCGAGAAACATTTCCTTATTCCTCTAAGGACAATTTTGACCGCTATCTGGTGATCTACTCCTAGATCACCTTTGTACCCTCTTGCCAGACATGTGGCAAGGCACACATCAGGTGTGGTACTCAGCATGGCATACCGTATAGAGCCTATGACAAGATCATAGGGGACGACCTTCATCCTTCCTCTTTCTTGTGCCATGGTCAATCTTTGAGTCTTACTCAACTTCACACCTTAAAACTCAGGTAAGAACCCCTTCTTTGACTGATCTATTTTGAACTCCTTCAAAAACACGTCAAGGTGTGTGTTCTTTGAAAGTATCATCAGGCGTCTTGATCTATCTCTATAGATCTTGATGCCCAATATGTAAGCAGCTTTATCCAGGTCTTCCTTTGAAAATCACTCTTCAAACAAACCGTTTATGCTTTCCAGAAATTCTACATTATTTCGGATCAACAATATGTCATCCACATATACTTATCAGAAATGTTGTAGTGCTCCCACTCACTTTCTTGTAAATACAAGTTTCTAGCAAACATTGTATAAACCTAAAAGCTTTGATCACTCCATCAAAGCATATATTCCGACTCCGAGATGCTTGCTCTATTCCATAGAAGGATCGCTGGAGCCAGCATACCTTTTAGCATCCTTAGGATCGACAAAACCTTTTATTGTATCACATACAACTTTTCTTACGAAAACTTGGTAAGAAAACTTGTTTTGACATCCATCTGTAAGATTTCATAATCGAAAAATACAGCTAATGCTAACATGATTCCGACGGACTTAAGCATCACTACGGGTGAGAAATTCTCATTGTAGTCAACTCCTTGAACTTGTGAAAAGACTCTTTCCCACAAGTCGAGCTTCATAGACGGTAACATTACCGCCCACGTCCGTCTTCTTCTTAAAGATCCATTTATCTCAATGGCTTGCCGATCACCGGGCAAGTCCACCAAAGTCCATACTTTGTTCTGATATATGGATCCTATCTCGGATTTCATGGCTTCTAACCATTTGTCGGAATACGGGCCCACCATCGCTTCTCCATAGCTCGTAGGTTCATTGTTGTCTAACAACATGATATCTAAGACAGGATTAGCGCACCACTCAGGAGTAGCACATATCCTTGTCGACCTACGAGGTTCGATAGCAACTTGATCCGAAGCTTCATGATCACTATCATTAACTTCCTATTCAACAGACGTAGGCGCCACAGAAAACATCTTTCTGTGTTGCGTCACTCTCTGGTTGAAGTGAAGGTTCGACAACCTCATCAAGTTCTATCTTCCTCCCACTCAATTCTTTCGAGAGAAACTCCTTCTCGAGAAAGGACCCGTTCTTAGCGACAAACAATTTGCCCTTGGATCTGAGATAGAAGGTATACCCTACTGTCACCTTTGGGTATCCTATGAAGATGTGTTTGTCCGCTTTGGGTTCGAGATTCTCCGGCTGAAGCCTTAAGCATCGCATCCCCAAACATTAAGAAACGACAACTTTGGTTTCTTGCCAAACCAATGTTCATACGACGCCGTCTCAACAGACTTAGATGGTGTCCTATCTAAAGTGAATGCAGATGTCTCTAACGCATAACCTCAAAATGAAAACGGTAGATTGATAAGAGACATCATAGATCGCACCATATCTCATAAGGTTCGATTACGACGTCCGGACACATCATAACCCAGTGGTGTTCCAGGTGGCTTCAACTGTGAAACAATTCCACAATGTCTTAAGTGTTTGCCAAACTCATAACTCAGATATTCTCATTGATCAGATTGTAGGAATTTTATCTTCTTGTTATGATGATTCTTAACTTCACTCTGAAATCGCTTGAACTTTTCAAACGTTTCAAACTTGTGCTTCATTAAGTAAATATACCTATATCTACTCAAATCGTCAGTGAAGATGAGAAAATAGCGATATCCACCGCATGCTCCAATTCTCATTGGATCACACACATCTGCATGTATGATTTCCAACAAGTCACTTGCCCGTTTCATTGTACCTGAAAACGGGGTCTTAGTCATCCTGCCCATGAGGCATGGATCGCATGTGTCAAGCGATTCAAAATCAAGTGACTCCAAACATCCATCGACATGGAGTTTCTTCATGCATCTTACGCCAATATGACCTAAGCGGCAGTGCCACGAGAAAGTGGTACTATCATTATTAACTCTACATCTTTTGGCGTGAACATGTGTATTACCACGACCGAGATTCAATGAACCATTCACATATGGTGCATGACCATGAAAGGTATCATTCATGTAAACAGAATAACCATTATTCTCTAACTTAAATGAATGACCGTATTGCAATGAACATGATCTAATCATATTCATGCTCAACGTAGACACCTGATAACATTTATCTAGGTTCAATACTAATCCCGAAGGCAGATGGAGCGTGCGATGGTGATCTCATCAACTTTGGAAACACTTCCAACACACATCGTCACCTCGCCCTTAGCCAGTCTTCGTTTAGTCTGTAGCTTTTGCTTCAAGTCACCAGTAATAGCAACTGAACTGGTATCCAATACCCAGGTGCTACTCAGAGTACTAGTGAGGTACACATTAATAACACGTATATACTTTGTTGAAGTTGCCAGTCTTCTTATCTACCATGCATTTGGGGTAATTCCGCTACCAGTGACCGTTCCCCTTACATTAGAAGCACTCAGTCTCGGGTTTGGGTTCAACCTTGGGTTCCTTCACTGGAGCGGCAACTGGTTTGCCATCCATGAAGTTTCCCTTCTAGCCCTTGCCCTTCTTGAAACCAGTGGTCTTATTAAACCATCAACACTTGATGCTCCTTCTTGATTTCTACCTTTTGCGGTCTTAAGCACCGCAAACAGCTCCAGGATCAACTCCATCCCTTACATGTCATAGTTCATCACGAAGATCTAGTAGCTTAGTGATAGTGGCTAGAGAACTCTATCAATCACTATCTTATCTGGAAGTTTAACTCCCACTTGATTTAAGTGATTGTAGCACCCAGACATTCTGAGCACATGCTCACTAGTTGAGCTATTCTCCACCATCTTGTTGGCAAAAGAACTTGTCAGAGGTCTCACACCTCTCAACACGGGCATGAGCCTGAAATCCCAATTTCAGCTCTTGGAACATCTCATATGTTCTATGGCGTTCAAAACGTCATTGGAATCCCGATTCTAAGCCGTAACGTATGGTGCACTAAACTATCAAGTAGTCATCAGGATGTGTCTGTCAGGTGTTCAAAACATCCACAGACGACGTTGTAAGGGTTTGCACATCGAGCGGTGCATCAAAGACGTAAGCCTTCTGTGTAGCAGTGAGGACACTCCTCGGACTACGGACCTAGTCCGCATCATTGCTTACAATATCTTTCAACTTAATCTTTCTCTAGGAATGTATTGAAACAGGGAGCTACAACGTGAGCTATTTATCTACAACATATTTGCAAAGACAATTTAGACTATGTTCATGATAATTGAGTTCATCTAATCAAATTATTTAATGAACTCCCACTCAGATAGACATCCCTCTAGTCATCTAAGTGAAACATGATCCGAGTCAACTAGGCCGTGTCCGATCATCACGTGAGACGGACTAGTCAACATCGGTGAACATCTTCATGTTGATCGTATCTTCTATACGACTCATGTTCGACCTTTCGGTCTTCCATGTTCCGAGGCCATGTTTGTACATGCTAAGCTCGTCAAGTCAACCTAAGTGTTTCGCATGTGTTCCGAGGCCATGTCTGTACATGCTAGGCTCGTCAACACCCGTTGTATTCGAACGTTAGAATCTATCACACCCGATCATCACGTGGTGCTTCGAAACAATAAACCTTCGCAACGGTGCACAGTTAGGGGGAACACTTTCCTTGAAATTATTGCGAGGTATCATCTTATTTAAGCTACCGTCGTTCTAAGCAAATAAGATGTAAAACATGATAAACATCACATGCAATCAAATAGTGACATGATATGGCCAATATCATTTTGCTCCTTTTGATCTCCATCTTCGGGGCTCCATGATCATCGTTGTCACCGGCATGACACCATGATCTCCATCATCGTGTCTTCTTGAAGTTGTCTCGTCATCTATTACTTCTACTATTATGGCTAACGCTTTAGCAATAAAGTAAATTAATTACATGACATTTAAGTTGACACGCAGGTCATAAATAAATTAAGACAACTCCTATGGCTCCTACCGGTTGTCATACTCATCGACATGCAAGTCATGATTCCTATTACAAGAACATGATCAATCTCATACATCACATATATCATTCATCACATCCTTTTGGCCATATCACATCACAAGGCATATGCTGCAAAAACAAGTTAGACGTCCTCTAATTGTTGTTGCAAGTTTTTACGTGGCTGCTATAGGTTTCTAGCAAGAATGTTTCTTACCTACGCCAAAACCACAACGTGATATGCCAATTTCTATTTACCCTTCATAAGGACCCTTTTCATCGAATCCGATCCGACTAAAGTGGGAGAGACAGACACCCACTAGCCACCTTATGCAACTAGTGCATGTCAGTCGGTGGAACCGGTCTCACGTAAGCTTACGTGTAAGGTTGGTCCGGGCCGCTTCATCCCACAATGCAGCCGAATCAAGATAAGACTAGTAACGGCAAGATAATTGACAATATCGATGCCCACAACTACTTTGTGTTCTACTCGTGCATAGTAACTACGCATAGACCTAGCTCATGATGCCACTGTTGGGGAACGTAGCAGAAATTCAAAATTTTCTACGCATCACCAAGATCAATCTATGGAGTAATCTAGCAGCGAGGGAAGGAGAGTGCATCTACATACCCTTGTAGATGGCTAAGCGGAAGCATTCAAGTGAACGGGGTTGATGGAGTCGTACTCATCGTGATCCAAATCACCGATGATCCTAGTGCCGAACGAACGGCACCTCCGTGTTCAACACACGTACAGCCCGGTGATGTCTCCTACGCCTTGATCCAGCAAGGGGAGAAGGAGAGGTTGGGGAAGACTCTATCCAGCAGCAGCACGACGGCGTGGTGGTGGTGGAGGAGCGCGGGACTCCAGTAGGGCTTCGCCAAGCACTACGAGAGACGAGGAGGAAGAGAGCTAGGGCTGCGCAAAGAGGGAGAGGATCTCGTGTATCTTGCAGACTCCAATACCTCAAGTATATATAGGGGAAGGGGAGGGGCTGCGCCCCCACCTAGGGTTGCCTCCCTAGGGGTGGTGGCAGCCCCCAGATCCCATCTGGGTGGCGGCCACAAGGGGGAGGCGCACCTGGGGTGGGCCTTAGGGCCCATCTGCCCAAGGGTATGCCCCCCTCCCCTCTTGGAGGCACCTTGGGCCTTGGTGGGAGGCGCCCCAGCCCACCTAGGGGCTGTTCCCTTCCCACTATTGGCCCATGTAGGCCTCCAGGGCTGGTGGACCCACCTGGTGGACCCCCGGACCCCTCCGGTGGTCCCGGTACACTACCGGTGATGCCCGAAACACTTCCGGTGGCCAAAACCATACTTCCTATATATTACTCTTTACCTCCGGACCATTCTGGAACTCCTCGTGACGTCCGGGATCTCATCCGGGACTCCGAACAACATTCGGTAAATGCGTACATACTTTCCCTATAACCCTAGCGTCATCGAACCTTAAGTGTGTAGACCCTACGGGTTCGGGAGTCATGCAGACATGGCCGAGACAACTCTCCGGCCAATAACCAACAGCGGGATCTGGATACCCATGTTTGCTCCCACATGTTCCACGATGATCTCATCGGATGAACCACGATGTCGAGGATTCAATCAATCCCGTATACAATTCCCTTTGTCTTTCGGTACGATACTTGCCCGAGATTCGATCGTCGGTATCCCGATACCTTGTTCAATCTCGTTACCGGCAAGTCTCTTTACTCGTTCCGTAACACATCATCCCGTGATCAACTCCTTGATCACACTGTGCACATTATGATGATGTCCTACCGAGTGGGCCCAGAGATACCTCTCCGTTTACATGGAGTGACAAATCCCAGTCTCGGTTCGTGCCAACCCAACAGACACTTTCGGAGATACCTGTAGTGTACCTTTATAGCCACCCAGTTACGTTGTGACGTTTGGCACACCCAAAGCACTCCTACGGTATCCGGGAGTTGCACAATCTCATGGTCTAAGGAAATGATACTTGACATTAAGAAAAGCTTTAGCAAACGAACTACACGATCTTTGTGCTAGGCTTAGGATTGGGTCTTGTCCATCACATCATTCTCCTAATGATGTGATCCCGTTATCAACGACATCCAATGTCCATGGTCAGGAAACCGTAACCATCTATTGATCAACGAGCTAGTCAACTAGAGGCTTACTAGGGACATGGTGTTGTCTATGTATCCACACATGTATCTGAGTTTCCTATCAATACAATTCTAGCATGGAGAATAAACGATTATCATGAACAAGGAAATATAATAATAACCAATATATTATTGCCTCTAGGGCATATTTCCAACAGAGCATGCTTGAGAAAGCAGAGGATATAATTTACCAAAGGCATTATGTATCGGGGAAAGAACTCACAAGGTGATTGAATATGAAGGACATTGTCGGATGATATTTCAACAAAGGATCCGACGGTCCATAGCGAAGCTGATGTGAGTATCGGCACACAACCAGAGGAAGAAACAATGCGAAGGCATTGGATTATAGAAGCAACTAGCTAATTCAAAGCTCACATGTAAAGGAATTATGATTTCCAAATCAAAGGATCAGAAGCAAACGCTCTGATTAAGGATGGATAGGTTGAGTAAGCTTAGGGGTAAAATCGAAAACAATTTGATTGGTCGAGATTCAGCTCATGTTTAAAATGACGTCTGAGCCGAAAGGATGAATTCTAGGATCTGATTGAGGATTGCGAGCATGCACAACATTTTGAATCAACGAACTCAAAATGATAATGACAAGGGATGCCAATATGATTACGAGACTTATGGGATTAACCATAATGCAAGCAAGCAAGAATTTCAAGAGCAATACGCTCCTGAGGATTTTTGAAAGATCGAATGGTATTTCGAAGATTGGTGACATACATGAATCAACTGGGGGATGAGCAGATACTCGATAAGTGCGAGAATTATCCATAGGGGTATTCAGGTGACAAAGAACAGCAAGGCAGTAAGCTTAAAGGATTATCGAAACAACGACGAGTATTTCGGGGTATCTTGTAATAACAAGACCAACTGGGGATGAATGTAAGAATAACAACTGCAAGTAGTTACCCATAAGGGTTGAGGTGGAAGGGGAATTGCAAACGCGATGAACACAAGTTCTCGGGTTGAACAGCGAGAGTATCTTCAGGGTCTTCACGTGCAGCAGAGATCATCAGTAATAAGGGGCTGTCCGGGATGAAAGTGATAACGAGATCCTAATGTTAGATTTAGCAAAATTTATAATTAGCCGAATAGAAGAGAGATCAGAGTCCCAGAGTATAGACAAGGAGTAAAAGATCCTAATACCACCCAATGGCGATGTGGGCCCGTAAGCCACACAGCCATGTTAGTAAAAGTTTTTTTTTCAATGACTAGACTCGACTTCGGCCAAGGAGCGGTGGAAGGGGGATTCCTACGGGCAGTCGGCTTCTGATACCAACTTGGGTGGCCCCGATTCAATCGTACACTAATCATACACGCAAACGTGTACGATCAAGATCAGGGACTCACGGGAAGATATCACAACACAACTCTACAAATAAAATAAGTCATACAAGCATCATATTACAAGCCAGGGGCCTCGAGGGCTCGAATACAAGAGCTCGATCATAGACGAGTCAGCGGAAGCAACAATATCTGAGTACAGACATAAGTTAAACAAGTTTGCCTTAAGAAGGCTAGCACAAACTGGGATACAGATCGAAAGAGGCAGGCCTCCTGCCTGGGATCCTCCTAAACTACTCTGGTCTTGTCAGCGGCCTGCACGTAGTAGTAGGCACCTCCGAGTAGTAGCAGTCATCATCGACGGTGGCGTCTGGCTCCTGGACTCCATCGTCTGGTCGCAGCAATCGGTATAGAAAGGGGAAAAAGGGAGCAAAGCAACCGTGAGTACTCATCCAAAGTACTCGCAAGCAAGGAGCTACACTACATATGTATGCATTGGTATCAAATGGAATAAGGGTATCATATGTGGACTGAACTGCAGAATGCCGGAATAAGAGGGGGATAGCTAGTCCTTCGAAGACTACGCTTCTGGTAACCTCCATCTTGCAGCATGTAGAAGAGAGTAGACTGAAGTCCTCCAAGTAGCATCGCATAGCATAATCCTACCGCGATCCCTCTCCTCGTCGCCCTGTTAGAGAGCGATCACCGGTTGTATCTGGCACTTGGAAGGGTGTGTTTTATTAAGTATCCGGTTCTAGTTGTCATAAGGTCAAGGTACAACTCCAAGTCGTCCTGTTACCGAAGATCACGGCTATTCGAATAGATTAACTTCCCTGCAGGGGTGCACCACATAACCCAACACGCTCGATCCCATTTGGCCGGACACACTTTTCTGGGTCATGCCCTGGCCTCGAAAGATCAACACGTCGCAGACCTACCTAGGAACAACAGAGAGGTCAGCACGCCGGTCTAAATCCATGGCGCAGGGGTCTGGGCCCATCACCCATTGCACACCTGCACGTTGCGTACGCGGCCGGATGAGCAGACCTAGCAACCTCCATTACAAAGGAAGTTGCGTTACGCGGTCCAACCCGGCGCGCGCCGCTCAGTCGCTGACGTCACGAAGGCTTCGGCTGATACCACGACGTCGAGTGCCCATAACTTCCCGCGTAGATGGTTAGTGCGTATAGGCCAGTGGCCAGACTCAGATCAAATACCAAGATCTCGTTAAACGTGTTAAGTATCCGCGAACGCCGACCAGGGCCTGGCCCACCTCTCTCCTAGGTGGTCTCAACCTACCATGTCGCTCCACCTCAAAGTAACAGTCGGGGGCCGTCGAGAACCCAGGGCCACCTCTACCGGGATGGAGCCACTTGCCCCTTTAGCCCCCATCTCCGAACAGTATCAAAAGTAATGTAACAGTATAAGTATATATCATATGCCCGTGATCACCTCCCGAAGTGATCACGGCCCAGTAGTATAGCATGGCAGACAGACAAGAGTGTAGGGCCACTGATGGAACACTAGCATCCTATACTAAGCATTTAGGATTGCAGGTAAAGGTAACAGCAGTAGTAGCAAGGACAGCCTATGCATCAGGATAGGATAACGGAAAGCAGTAACATGCTACACTACTCAAATGCAAGCAGTAGAGAGAAGAATAGGCGATATCTGGTGATCAAAGGGGGGGCTTGCCTGGTTGCTTTGGCAAGAGTGGTTCGTCGTCGATGTAGTCGATCACAGGGGTACTGACAGTGGTCTCGGGGTCTACCAGAAAGAAGTAATGGAGGGGAACACAATAAATAACAAAGCAATCAAAGCATCACAGAGCATAACATGGCAATACGCGGTGCTAGAGGTGACCTAACGCGGTATGAGGTGATACCGGTGAAGGGGGAAACATCCGGGAAAATATCCCCGGTGTTCGCGTTTTTGAACAGATGATCCGGAGGGGGAAAGTCACGTGTACGCTATGCTAGGGACGTGTGATGGACGAAAGGACTACGTATTCGAGATCGTCTCGTCGTTCTGAGCAACTTTCATATATAAAGTATTTTCATCCGAGGTACGGTTTATTTTATATTAATTTGCAAAGTTTTCATTGATTTTCCAAGTTTACAGAATTCTTTTAATTTGAAAATAAAACAGCAAAATACTTTTGTCACCTAGTGCTATTCTAGCCATAGTGTATGCCAGTGGGGTCAGTGGGGTTAGGTTGACCCAGTCAAATATTGACAAGTCAACATATGAACAGTGTAGGGGCCACATGTCATTGACTTAGGCTTTTCTTAAAATTTGTTTTTCTGTAAACTATCAGGGGTCCACATGTCATCTACTAATGGACTAATCAACTAGTACTACTAATTAGACTAACTAACTAAATTAGTCCCTAAACTAGTCTACTATTTGAGCCGGCAACACACACACAGAACACACACTCACGCACACACACATAGCGCACACACACGCACTATTCTGGCCACACACACAGAACACACACTCACGCACACACACATAGCACACACACGCACATCTCACGGCCACACACACAGCGCCATGGCCAGCTCCAACAACAGCAGCCGGCGGCAGTAGCAGCCATGGGCGCGAGGCAAGCAGCAACGCAGTAGGCCGCAGCAAGCAGGAGTGCACTGCAGTGGCAGGCAGAGCAGCCCCGCTGCAAGTAACAGAACAAGGCAGCGACAGCAGAAAATAAGCAGCGGCAGCGGCGGCCGGAAGCAGCAGCGCGGCAGCGGCGGCGCGGCCACGCGCGAGCACGGTCGGGCGCCGGTCAGGGCGCAGGCCGAGTGGCCTGTGCTGCGGACATAGGGCGTGTCGGCACGGCCAGGGCACGCACTAGGCGGCCAGGATGCAGGGCGTGGGCGCGGTGAGCGTAACGTGGTCGCGGTGACCGTGGCCATCGGCCGGAACTTGGGCGGCGCAATAGAGCAACAAACAGTGGGGGGATCGAGGGGAATGGGGGTGGAGCTCACAGGGGAAGGCCGAGGACGCATCCGGCAGAGCGGAGGAGCTTCGGTGAGGTAGATCGGGCGCGGGGCAGCGGCGCCTGTAGGCGAGGAAGACGCGTCGATCCCGGCGATGCAGTGCTTCCCTGCTCGAACCAGTAGAAGTAGCCGAAGGAGACGTCCATGGTGCAACTCCTGGACAACTTTTCAGGCGTCGGGGGAGTCGGTGGCCGCGACGACGACGATGTCCATGACGAGTAGCTCTCGGGCGAACTTCCGAATCGAAAGAGAGAGAGAGGCAGAGGGATTTGGGGCTAGGGTTTTCGTCTACTGGGTCGGGGTGACCTTATCCTCCTCGAGGTGGCACTGGATGCTCGACACGGCGGCCAGGGAGGCGTGGATGGCCGCCCGATCCCCCTGCTCCCACTGTAGCGAGAGGTAGCAGGAGACGTGGACGTGGGTTGGGCCTCCTCCTGTAGTAGTAGGCCTAAGTGTCTAGCATTTTCTTCATTTTCTTTTCTTTTAAACTTTCTGTTTTGATTTTTTTTAGATCCAAATAAATTTGTTACATAAGAAACTTGTCTCATAAATACTTTGTAATATTGTGGAACTATCCACAGAGTTTTAGATTATTTTCGAAAGGCCTTAACTATTTTGTTTGCATTTTTTTGAAAAGTATAACGTTGACTTGAAATTTAATTTTGAATTTGAATTCGTTTTCAATCATAGGGCAATTAGCTTAGTAAGCATGCTGACTTGGCATCTTTAGCGTGGAGTTACTGTAGCTTAATTATCTGGGCGTCACAGATCGAGATTGGGATTTGTCACTCCGAGTATCGGAGAGGTATCTCTGGGCCCTCTCGGTAATGCACATCATAAGAAGCCTTGCAAGCAAAGTTACTAATGAGTTAGTTGCAGGATGATGTATTACGGAACGAGTAAATAGACTTTCCGGTAAGGAGATTGAACTAGGTATGAAGATACCGGCGATCGAAGCTCGGGCAAGTAACATACCGATGACAAAGGGAATAATGTATGTTATCATAATGGTTCGACCGATAAAGATCTTCGTAGAATATGTAGGAGCCAATATGAGCATCCAGGTTCCGCTATTGGTTATTGACCGAAGAGGTGTCTCGGTCATGTCTACATAGTTCTCGAACCCGTAGGGTCCGCACGGTTAACGTTCGATGACGATTTAGTATTATATGAGTTATGTGATTTGGTGACCGAATGTTGTTCGGAGTCCCGGATGAGAACACGGACATGACGAGGAGTCTCGAAATGGTCGAGAGGTAAAGATTGATATATAGGATGATAGTATTCGGACACCGAAAGTGTTTCGTGGGGGTACCAGGTACTTATCGGGTCACCGGAAGGGGTTTCGGACACCCCCGGCAAAAGATATGGGCATTATGGGCCAACAGGGGAACACACCAGCCACAAGGGGCTGGTGCACCCCACATATGGGCTGGCCAAGGATGGAGAAGGAAAGGGGAAGGGAGAAAGGCAAGTGTGGATTAGGATTCACACTTCCTTCTCTCTCCCCCTTCTTTCCTTCCCCATCCGTCAAATATGGCGGGGGGGCGCAGGGCAGGGAAGCCTCAAGGGGTCCGGCGGCCAGCACTTGGGGTGCCCCTTGGCATCTCCCCTCTCCCTCCCACCTATATATATGAGGAGGGGGCGCCTAGGACACAACAACATCAATTGTTAGCCGTGTGTGGCGCCCCCCTCCACAGTTTACACCCCCGGTCATATTCTCGCGGTGCTTAGGCAAAGCCCTGTGCGGATCACTGCACCATCACCACGCCGTCGTGTTGACGGAACTCATCTACTTCCTCGACACCTTGCTGGATCAAGAAGGCGAGGGACGTCATCGCGCTGAATGTGTGTATAACTCGGAGGTGTCATGCGTTCGGTGCTTGATCGGTCGGAGCTAGAAGAAGTTCGACTACATCAAGCGCGTTGTCAAACACTTCTGATTTTGGTCTACGAGGGTACGTAGACACACTCTCCCCCTCTCGTTGCTATGCATCTCCTAGATAGATCTTGCGTGAGCGTAGGATTTTTTTTGAAATTGCATGGTATGTTTCCCAACAAATATGACCAAAACAGCAGTGTCGTAGTATGCTGCACTATTATTATCAACTTTGCATCTTTTGGCATCAATATTATGAATATGTGTATCACTACGATCGAGATTTAAACCATTTACATCAGGTGTATGACCATAGAAGGTTTTATTCATGTAAATAGAACAACAATTATTCTCTGATTTAAATGAATAACATTATTGCAATAAACATGATCTAATCATATTCATGCTCAACGCAGACACCAAATAACATTTATTTAGGTTCAACACTAATCCCGAAGGTTGAGGGAGAGTGCGATGGTGATCGTATCAACCTTGGAATTACCTCCAACACACATTGTCACCTCGTCCTTAACTAGTCTCTGTTCATTATGCAACTCCCGTTTCGAGTTACTAATATGAGCAACTGAACTGGTATCAAATACTCAGGGGTTGCTACGAACACTAGTAAAGTACACATCAATAACACGTATATCAAATATACCTTTGTTCACTTTGCCATTCTTCTTATCTGCCAAGTATTTGGGGCAGTTCCGCTTCCAGTGATCATTCCCTTTGCAGTAGAAGCACTCAGTTTCAGGCTTGGGTCCAGCTTTGGGCTTTCTTCACGTGAGTAGCAACTTGCTTGCCATTCTTGTTGAAGTTCCCTTTCTTTCCCTTTGCCCTTTTTCTTAAAACTAGTGGTCTTGTTAACCATCAACACTTGATGTTTTTTCTTGATTTCTACCTTCGCCGGTTTCAGCATCGTGAAGAGCCCGGGAATCGTTTTTGTCATCCCTTGCATATTATAGTTCATCACGAAGTTCTAGTAGCTTGGTGATAGTGACTAGAGAACTCTGTCAATCACTATCTTATCTGGAAGATTAACTCCCACTTGATTCAAGTTATTGTAGTACCCAGACATTCTGAGCACATCCTCACTGGCTGAGCTATTCTCCACCATCTTGTAGGCAAAGTACTTGTCAGAGGTCTCATACCTCTTAACACGGGCATGAGTCTGAAATACCAATTTCATCTCTTGGAACATCTCATATGCTCCATGGCGTTCAAAACGTTTTTGAAGTCCCGGTTGTAAGCCGTATGGCGCACTAAACTATCAAGTAGTCATCATACCGAGCTTGTCAAACATTCATAACGTCTGCATCTGCTCCTGCAATAGGTCTGTCACCTAGCGGTGCATCAAGGATATAATTCTTTTGTGAAGCAATGAGGATAATCCTCAGATCACGGACCCAATCCGCATCATTGCTATTATCCACTTTCAACTTAGTTTTCTCTAGGAACATATCAAAAAATAGGGGAGCTATATCGCGAGCTATTGATCTACAACATAGATATGCAAAAACTATTAAGACTAAGTTCATGATAAATTTAAGTTCAATTAATCAAATTACTAATGAACTCCCACTTAAACAAACATCCCTCAAGTTATCTAAGTGATACATGATCCAAATCAACTACCACATGTCCGATCATCACGTGAGATGGGGTAGTCATCAGTGGTGAACATCTCTATGTTGATCATATCTACTACAAGATTCACATTCGACCTTTAGGTCTCCAGTGTTCCGAGGCCATGTCTATACATGCTAGGCTCGTCAACTTCAACCCAAGTATTCTGCATGTGCAAAACTGTCCTGCACTCGTTGTATGTGAACGTAGAGTCTATCACACCCGATCATCTCGTGGTGTCTCAACATGATGAACTGTAGCAACAATGCATACTCAGGGAGAACACTTTTACCTTGAAATTTAGTGAAGGGATCATCTTATAATGCTATCGCCGTACTAAGCAAAATAAGATGCATAAAAGATAAACATCACATGCAATCAAAATATGTGACATGATATGGCCATCATCATCTCGTGCTTTTGATCTCCATATCCAAAGCATCGTCATGATCTCCATCATCACCGGCTCGACACCTTGATCTCCATCGTTGCGTCGTGGTCGTCTCGCCAACTATTGCTTCTACAACTATCGGTAACGCATAGTGATAAAGTAAAGCAATTACATGGCGTTTGCATTTCATACAATAAAGAGACAACCATAAGGCTCCTGCCGGTTGCCGATAACTTTTACAAAACATGATCATCTCATACAATAATGTATATCACATCATGTCTTGACCATATCACATCACAACATGCCCTGCAAAAACAAGTTAGACGTCCTCTACTTTATTGTTGCAAGTTTTACGTGGCTACTATGGGCTTCTAGCAAGAACCGTTCTTACCTACGCATCAAACCACAATGGTGTTTCATCAATTTTGTTGTTTTAACCTTCTTCAAGGACCGGCCACAGTCAAATTCGATTCAACTAAACTAGGAGAAACAAACACCCGCCATCCACCTTTATGCAAAACTAGTTGCATGTCTGTAAGTGGAACCGGTCTCATGTGCATTGACATGTAAGGTTGGTCCGGGCCGCTTCATCCCACAATACCGCAGAATCAAAATAAGACGTTGGTGGTAAGCAGTATGACTATCACCGCCCACAACTCTTTGTGTTCTACTCGTGCATATCATCTACGCATAGACCTGGCTCATGATGCCACTGTTGGGAATCGTTGCATGAAAAACAAAAAAAATTCTATGCACAAGCAATGATCTATCCATGGAGATGCATAACAACGAGGGGGAGAGTGTGTCTACGTACCCTCGTAGACCGTAAGTGGAAGCGTTTGACAACGCGGTTGATGTAGTCGAACTTCTTCTACCTCCGACCGATCAAGTACCGATTGTACAACACCCTCGAGTTCTGCACACGGTCAGCTCGGTGGTGTCCCTTGCCTTCTTGATCCAGCAAGACATCGAGGTAGTAGATGAGTTCCGTCAGCACGACGGAATGGTGATGGTGATGGTGAAGTGATCTCCGTAGGGCTTCGCCTAAGCACTACGAAAATATGACCGGAGGCGTAAACGGTGGAGGGGGGCGCCGCACATGGCTAGGCAATTGTCTGGTGTGTGCTAGGGGTGCCCCCCATATATATATAGGTGGGAGGGAGAGGGGATAGGCCAGGAGGTGCCCCAAGTAGGACTGAATCCTACTTCCTCCTAGGCCGGCGCCCCCTCCTTATTTGTCGAAGGGGGAAGGAAAGAGGAGGGAGGAGGGAAGGAAGGGGGAGGCCGAATCCCCCCTTTCCTTCTCCCTTCCCCGATGTCCTTCTCCTCTAGTTTGGCCCATATGGGGGGCACACCAGCCCCGGTGGCTGGTGCGTTTCCCCTCTTGGCTCACTAGGCCCATATCTTTTGCCGGAGGTGCCCAGAACCCTTCCGGTGACCCGATAAGGACCCGGTACCCCCAAAACACTCCCGCTGTCTGAATACTATCATCCTATATATGGATCTTTACTTCTCAACCATTTAGAGACTCCTCCTCATATCCATGATCTCATCCGGGACTCCGAACAACATTCGGTCACCAAATCACATACTCATATAATACAAAATCGTCATCAAACGTTAAGCGTGCAGACCCCACGGGTTCGAGAACTATGTAGACATGACCGAGACACCTCCCCGGTCAATAACCAATAGCGAAACCTGGATGCCTATATTGGCTCCTACATATTCTACGAAGATCTTTATCGGTCGAACCATTATGACAACATACGTTATTCCCTTTGTCTATGGTATATTACTTGCCCGAGATTCGATTATCTGTATCTTCATACCTAGTTCAATCTCATTACCCCGGCAAGTCTCTTTACCCGTTCTATTATACATCATCCTGCAACTAACTCATTAGTCACTTTGGTTGCAAGGTTTCTTATGATGTGTATTAACGAGAGGGCCCAGAGATACCTCTCCGATACTTGGAGTGAAAAATCCTAATCTCGATCTATGCCAACTCAACAAACACCTTCGGAGATACCTGTAGAGCATCTTTATAATCAACCGGTTACGTTGTGACGTTTGATAGGACACAAGGCATTCCTCCGGTATCCGAGAGTTGCATAATCTCGTAGTCAAAGGAATATGTATTTGACACGAAGAAAGCAATAGCAATAAAATAGAACGATCATAATGCTAGGCTAACGGATGGGTCTTGTCCATCACATCATTCTTCTAATGATGTGATCCCGTTATGAAATGACAACTCATGTCCATGGTTAGGAAACCTTAACCATCTTTGATCAATGAGCTAGTCAAGTAGAGGCTCACTAGGGACACGGTGTTTGTTTATATATTCACACATGTATTTAGGTTTCTGATTAATACAATTCTAGCATGAATAAACCTTTATCACGAATAAGAAAATATAAAATAACAACTTTATTGTTGCCTCTAGGGAATATTTCCTTCACACCGAAAGTATAAAGCATCTCAAACATAATAAAAATTTAATTGAGATTTCAAGACCATCGGACGACCACTTAGAGCATCTCCAGCCGCGCCCCCAACAGGCCCCCAGGCCACTTTTTTGGTGCCGGCGCCAAAAAAACGCCCCAGTCGCACCCCCAGGACGACGAAAAGTGCCGGTTCGGCCCTTTTTTCCGCCCGGCGGCCGCAGGACGAACCTGGCACACTGGGGGGCGATCGGGGGCTCCGGCGCAAGGGAAAAGCACGGCTGGCCCACACCATCAGGCGAAAAGTCAAGATTTTCTTCCTCGACCCGCCTTCCAGCCCCCGCGCCCTCGGCCGCCACTAGCTATATCCCGGCGCCGCTCGCCGCCCTTCACCGCTAGATAGCCATTCCCCGCCAGACAAATAGCAGAGGTTTGCCGCGGCAGCCCCTCCAACAACAGCTGGGCATTTTCGGTCGCCGTTTCTGGCCGCGGAGGGGCAGTTCGGCGGGTGCACGCCCACCGGGCGCAAGGTGTTCGGCAATTTGCCTGCCTCGGCGATGGACTCGGATGACGAGGAAGCGCTCGCCGCGCTGCTGGAGGAGGAAGCCGAGGCCGACGTCCAGGAAGAAGAGCATTTGATGGTGCTCGCCGCCCTCGCCCATCTGCTGGCGAGCAATGAAAAGCTGCGGCGAGGTGGCTCGGCGCCGGGGCGGGTGAAAGTAATAAACCGGCATCGTCTCGAAGGCTACTGCATGCTTTAGTCCGACTACTTCGCCGATGCTCCACTTCACAGCGACAAAACATTTCGACGCCGTTATCGGATGAGCCGAAAGCTCTTCCTCAGTATTGTGAATTCCATCCGAGAGTTTGACAACTACTTCAAGTGCAAGATGGATTGCACCGGCAAACTTGGATTCACCTCGATCCAGAAGTGCACGACAGCGATGAGGATGCTTGCATACGGAGCTCCCGGTGATTCACTGGACGACTATGGGCGCATGGCCGAGTCCACCAGCATGGAGTGTTTCTACAAGTTCTGTCGGGCTGTGGTGGCAGTGTTTGGACCGCAATACTTGAGAACACCCAATGCGGAAGACACTGCTCGGATCCTAGCACAAAATGTAGCAAGAGGATTTCCTGGGATGCTTGGAAGCATCGACTGCATGCATTGGAAATGGAATAATTTCCCATTTTCTTGGCAGGGGATGTACACAGGCGTCAAAGGCGGTTGCAGTGTGGTACTTGAGGCGGTGGCCACACAGGACCTCTGGATTTGGCATTCCTTCTTTGGTATGCCAGGAACTCACAATGACATCAACGTGCTGCAATGCTCTCCTGTCTTT